>NC_056730.1:1034401796-1034701796 GCF_019279795.1 Protopterus annectens
TATGTTTAGTAGTAGGGGATACCCACCCAGACTTTTTGACAAAATATGGAAAGAAATGGTCAATAAGAGAAACATGGGACATTTTAGACCCATTGTATTTAATGGGTATCATGACTTTATGAGACAGATGTTGACAGAAGTAGTAACGCACAAATGAATTTATATACTAAAGATACATCAGATATAGTTGGCCCTATATGTATTACAACTTTTTAAAAGGATGCAAAAATTGTCTCAAATATTATTTATAAAAATTGTTAACTGTTAGCAGAAGATACACACATTAACAAAAAGTTTGAAAAATTGCCACACATTATTTATCGTCGTGGCCAAAATTTAAAAGATATTCTAGAACTTCAAATAGAATTATAAAAAAAAAATATGGGTATGCATAAATGTGGCCACTGCCACCAGTGTCAGCATATTTATGTGGGCACTAAAATAATTATCAGAGATGTTGAATATAATATATTAGGTAAATTAAATTGAGAGCCAAAGGGCATTGTTTATGTTGCTATAAGTCAACAATGCCAATCCTTTTATACAGGAAAGACAGAAAGGACAGTGCGCCAACGCATATACGAACATATGTATCATATAAGTAAAGATACTACCAAAAACGCTTTGGCTAGGCAACCACTGCAACATCCTACTTACAAATTTTTGTTTGCCATCATTCATCAGGAACCATATAACAAAAGAGGAGGGCCATGGGCATTAAGGTTAGAAGAAAAGGAATTATTGTGGCAAATAAGAACTTTTGCACACACATACCCTGGCCTTAATGAATATGCTTCCATTAAATGCATTTTGAAACTTAAACAGCTAGATAGGTAGAGCAAGTTTTTATAATACAAAAACACAGCCCTAGGCACTTTATTTAATCATATATATACATTTTTAATTTTGCATATTTTTATTTCATATTCATTCAATTCACTATTTCAGTATTAAGGCACTTAATAACAAAATCATGAATTATAAATGGTAATAAAAAGCAAACAGTTGTTTATAGGTGTGTAAGGAATCGAGTTGATTATTTAACTATTTAATTGTTTTTATATAATTGTTTTATGGTTTTATTGATTAATTGTTTAAACATATAAGCTTTTGATTGCTTGTGTAACTTTGTCTGGGGAAGTTTGGATACTAGTCCTAATGAAAGTGTTTATGGAATAAAGTTTGGAAAAGGAGAATATCTGCCAGTTTTGCCGTCTTTTTGTGTTTATGAGTACTAGTTGGTTGTGTTGTTATTGCATTTTTGAAACACACACACACACACACACACACACACACACACACACATATATATATACATATATATATATATACATATATATATATATATATATATATATATATATATATATATATATATATATATATATATATATACAGAGAGAGAGAGAGAGAGAGAGAGATCTATATACACATACATACACATATACATATATTACTTATAGATATGTATAAAAAGACATATTTAGAGGGTGCACAGCATATTGAACAGCCAGTATTTCTACAGTTGCCAATTTTTAAAATGGCCAGTGGCTGATTCTTTCATACAAAAGACAATTATTGCATGAAACATATAGCCACAGACAAGTCAAAAGATATGACACCACACACAAGTTTACATACATATAAATGTTTATTTGTGTAATATTTCAGTTGTATATGCCATTTCATATAGCAGTTAGGTGTTTGAAATACATAATAGAGTAATTCAACTCTCAAACAAAACATTTGCTACAGTAATGTGAAAGCATAACATATGTTGTTGTCCAGACCAAGGCCTTCAAGTAGTACAATAGTAAAGAAAACACTTGCCTGGATGATAAGAATCAATCAACACTAATTATTTATACTTGTATCTCAGTAGCCTACAATTACACTCTGTACTCAACCCCTGGGGGGAAATAATTAAGTCGTCATAATGAAAATGTATCAGTTTCATAACAATGCTTAACTTAAAACATCACTATCACACTGACAAATAGAACTGTCTGTAAGACAGTAAGCACAAGCCCACCACTGTTCCCATGGTGAAATGTATAAAAACGTACAGCCATATACCTTCATGTGCCTTACTACTGATATCCCTCACATATTGTAACAGCCTATTTTCAAAACAGTGCATACCCCTCCCTCATAGAATGACTTACAAGGGCATATAACAGTGTTACATACACCGACCTCTGAACTGTACGAGGTCACACACGTTTTGTCCAGCTGTAGCCCTCATATATATGGACCCTACCCCACAATATGTGTTGGAGTCGACAACATCACTGGAATGATAGCAGGAATGCCAGCACTAAATAATGATAGGCCACTACTTAACAACCTCTTACTGCATGACATATGGAAAAAGCTTGGTATATAGGTGGAGGACAGAGGCTGGAACACAGGGCCATATTTGCAATATTTCTTTTCTACACTGTGAAAGTTGCTGGTGTTACAGGATTGGTTGCAACATACCCTTACTCAGGAATATGAAGTCAGAAACACAAATGGATCTACTGATAGCACTCAATAGAGAGAATGCCACCGATATATCAGAGACAAGACCTGTGTGGTGAACAGACAAAACATAACAGCCAATCTTCTGGCAATCATGTGGATAGGCCCACATTTGAGAGCTATGCAGACAGACTGCATTCCATGCAAAACTAGCAAGTACACACAAACCCTGTAAAACTAGCAGTATACAATGCATATAACAACAATGCTCACACTGTCCATAGGTCTGGAACCTTATACAAATATGTAGTTGGCCTGTGTCTACAAGTCCTGTTGTAAGAGGTATTGCTACCTGCTGTCTGTAATACTGCTGCCCACACAGAGGAAGGATGTCTTCCATAAAGGAGAGGTAAAGGGACAACGCCCACATGATGCAATTTATAGTAGTGGGTTGCCATAACAGTGGTAATTGGAAGTACTACACAGCTGGTTGCATGCAGTTTGCAAGTGGTGAACACTGATGGTGCAGAGGCCATCACCTGATCATGAGCATCACCTATAAAACCATGTGGCAACCTAATCAAAGCAGCTCAATCCCTGTAGTGGAGAGAGAGAGAGAGAGAGAGAGAGAGAGAGAGGGAGAGAGAGACAGAGAGAGAGAGAGAGAGAGAGAGAGAGAGAATTAAAACTACATACTGAACCAAAACAAAAGCATATAAAACAAGGGACACATAAAAGTGTACCTAGAAGAGAGGACAATACTACAACAGGTATGTGAAACATAATGTATGTAATTGAATGTAGTACTTGGTCTGTACTAATTGGATAGATGATGTAGAAAGATTTATATGTGTCATCAAGACTTGTTGTAATGATGTCCTGCTGAACAACTGCTATGGACATAGCATCTGGCCCTGTGGGCAGTGAGCCATACCTGTCAACTGTGCAGATCAGTACTGAATGAAAGGATATAAGCCATCATAGTGTGTTATGTACCTTAAGACATGTATATAAGTGTGGCAAATAGCTGGTGGTGGAAGTAATGAGTTATGATAAACACATGAGTTACAGACCCCACCACCTGCAGGGCAGTCATGATAACATGAAATATATCATGCACAAACATCATTACCTGCACTCTGTCCCTATATATACCCACCAATGTTAAATTGTGTCCACATGTGACACCCGTCTGGTTTGTAGCAAGGCAGAACAGTGCAGCTGTGGAGGAAGGAGAGTTAGAGAGTGTGGACCTGATGTATACACGTGCATGTCTACATATATACAAACACACACACACACACACACACACACACACACACACACACATATATATATATATATATATATATATATATGTTGTGTGTGTGTGTGTGTGTGTGTGTGTGTGTGTGTGTGTGTGTGTGTATATATATATATATATATATATATATATATATATATATATATATATATATATATATATATATATACATTTCCCCTACTGTTGAATGACAGTGCTGAACAATATGTGTGAGAAAACATTATATATATATATATATATATATATATATATATATATATATATATATATATATACAGTAGAACACGGGTGCAAAATGGACAATTATGTCTGGTGTGAAATCCATGTTAGGAACACTTTGCCCTTGCTTGTGAAGGTGAGATTTGTATGTTGGGGAAGGATAGTAGGTATATTTGGGGAGGTAGGTTGGGTTGGAAGAAAGACAGGCAGCATACAGGGGCAGTATATGACACATGTGGTGGGTAAACACCTTGGATGGGGAGTGGTGTTTATCCACCACATGGAAAGTGGAAGCCCAAGAGCCCCCAAATGGAAACAGTGGGACCAAGGTCCCCACCTTTGGGCAGTCACAACTGCACCTTCACGGCCCTGAAGGTGCTTGAGCTGGTGGCTGAGCAGGAGGAGCATGCTTACCCTGTAATTGTGTACTGATGGCCTCAAGATGGTGTAGCATATCCCCCAAGTCTCTGTGGAGCTCCCTATGCACCAGACCCTGGACCTGACTTCAGGTGACAGGATCCTACCTGTGTGTGCTCCCGGGGGGGAGGGGATGAACACCATCCCCTGAAGTGGTACCACCTGAAGGTAGTGCAGGACCAGCAGATGATGAGGTCCTGAGGTGGTTCCCAGATGTGCTGTGGCCTGGTAACATGGCCAGATGAGGTGGGTGAGGTAGTGCTTCTGAGAACAGGCTTCCCATACATTTTATTATGTCACACTTATAGAACATATGTGGGTAGTAATAGTCCACACAATCCAGGATTACGTCTAACAGCATGTATAGATATCCCCATTAACACAAAACACCAGATTTGAAACAGTCACATAGGAAACAGAACGCATGCATATATGGAACCATAGTGTGGCCCTTTCAATAGCATGCAAGTAACATCGTTAGCAACAGGCCGCCAATGATAGTGTTTCAACATGGAACATGACCAGAAACACATTGCACAATTTGTCGTACAATACGATATATGTCCCAGCAGTAGGTTTGCTGTAAACATACCCATTGATTTGTGTGTTCAGATTATTGTTGCTGATATGATGGGGGAAGACAGAGATGTCAGTTAACAACTATTATATCCTTGCAGTATGATGTCCTCAGACCTTTTTCCTCTTAATGTCTTTCAGGCACCATCTCTAGAGAGCGTTTGCCAGTTTATTCCCCCCAGGAAAATAAAGTCATAATAAACTACCTGGTGTAGTACTACCCCACCCTGTTTGGCAGTATAGCCCATGATCTGCAGGAGAGGACTGCCCTGTGGAATGAGCTCGTCCACATGGTAAATGATGTCAGCCTGCATAAGCACAGTTATGAGCAGGTCCAACATCGGTGCACTGACCTCATCCACCATGCCCATCAGCGTGATGCTGCAGTTTGGAGGGACCAGCTAACCGCGAGGGGTCATGCCTTCCAGCCCCCACTGACACATGCTGAGGAGCTCCTCACCAGCCTCAGGGCACCTGCCACCAGCAAAGACAAGACCCAGTGGATAGGATTGTGGAGGTGGGTGTTACCCACAAAATGGATGAGAAGTATGCAGGTAAGACCCCAGGGCACATCAGTAGACCACTGTTGCTTATCCATCTGCATCTGTAGAGTTTAATCATGCATATGTGAGATAAAATATATATAGTTTGTTTCTGCATTGCAGTAATGAACACATGTGCATACCTGTAGTATTGTGGGTTTGTACTGTTGATGTACTGAAATGCTGCTCCCGCCCGGTACCAATGCTCCAGGTGTGGCTACTGACATCACATCTCTCACACAACTTTGTAGGTCCTGCTGGTATAGCTCTGGGACAGCACCCTGTAGCTGGTGAGTATGGTGTTGTTTGTTCAGGTTTGCCAATACACCAACATTGTTATGGCCATGGTATTTGCCATGCACACATTTAACACACCTATCCATAATGCTTGCTGTACATGTTCACTTATTGTTGCTATTAACTGCACTGCATCATAGTGGTCACCATGGTGGCATATCTGAAGGATATGCAAGAGTCCTGCAATATAACTAACAACCTGTCATTACAAGATGTGTGCACAGGGATAAACATAATGGTGGGACAAATGGCCTACGGTAGGAACATGTCTGAAACATCACCCTTATACAGTGCTACAACAGTGTATATACCACTATTACAATGGCAACTGTTACAGATCTACATAACGGCATATCACAATACCACATTCCACAACCCTTACAACCTGTAATGTGGCCCTAACATGAGCAATGAATGTGTAATATGGAATCCTATGTTAGGACAGCAAATATGGTGAATGCATACCTTAACAAACACTGGAAGCCTACGTGTGCACACACTTCAAATAACATATCGTGGAAGCAGCTTTTGAGGTACTGACAGCATTCACTCTTCATAAGTATGCACCTTCTGGCAAGTATAGATCCTCAATATCACACCAAGAAATGGTCTGCTGTCCAAGATGTATGTCCACCACATATGCCCACTCACCTGCAACAGAGGCGGCCGTGGCTTGCACATATCTTAAAATCTAAGGAATGGATCCCATACCCAACAGGTAGCACACAGGAGTTGGACATGTAGCCTTATCTCACCATTGCATATACCATGGCAAACAGTGCAGACAGTCATGTATTTGACAAGAATGTATGGGACAATATTAATGTAGAAAATAAACAGATGGCCATCCAAGACAGATGATGACACATGTTGCAAACTGGTCATGGAGGCTGCCTAGCAACATGCCGCAACACTGAGGGAGTTACAGGAATGTCTAGCAAGTACTGGCTGTGCAGTACCTGTGTCGATAATTGCCTGGACTCTGCATAATTGTGGCCTATGGGTTAGGGTAATCAGATGTGACACTTATTCAACAGGAAACATCAGCCAGGACTCTCTACAGGTAGCATATGCATAACATCAAAAGTCCCCCAAAGGCATGTGTTGCAATGTGTAATGGTGTACCAAGACCAAGTTTGAAACCTACAGACAGTATCAATTACGATACATGAGCTACACAAGCAACACCTCACTCCACCTCAGGCCCACCATCCCCATCTGCACCTTGCTGGTGCCAATGTGCACCTGTATGTTTGCCGTTCATTGACAGGGACTAGGCCAGTACACATGGTGTTCTGAATTTGGGACACTGCAAAATGACACTCATATGTAGCCTATAGTTGTCAAGCATCTGCAAAAAGGCTGAGGATGGGGAGGGGTGTCATACCGAAACAGAAGAGTGAACTGAAGCAGACATCCAAAGCTCACTAAGAATGGCTGTATCTGCACACAGTCAAGGTCATGAATTGTGGCAGACATAACCCTGACTCCACAGCAATACTGAAGGCACTGTGTGACTTCCAAGAGCTGTGCACATGAGTTGACCTTGCAATCGAGTAGAGTTGGGGGACATTTGTAGGGCAGAGTGACCAAATACTGGCAAGTGCAGATGGGCCATGCTAGTATACCCCTTCTAGGAATAGTGACTGCTGTAGTACACTTAACAGTTGGTATAACAAGACATCATGTTAAGGGTGTGGACACTTATGCACCCACATATTGTATGGATCTCAATCAGTGTCTGCACAACTAACACATTTGTTTGATACTGCATTTGATTGCACAGGTCATATGTCACATATCAGGTTTGTGTAATGTTAACATACACAGTATTGTGGCCCCATGGCATATCAGGGAAGAGGGTGCCATATCAATAAGGGTGGGTACACTCCTCATGGCCACAGTAAGGTTTGAAGGTTGTCAGTATAATTGTATTTTATTGGTCATACATGCACCACTGATGATGAGATCTGCAAATCAGACATCAGGTATTCACTATTGACATCTGTTCACATATCATCCCAGATATGTGTCAGACAAACACATAGGGGTTGTGAACAGCAGTGCAAACATATCTGACACACATATACACATTCAGCAATGGCGTGTACACCTTTGAGGTATGGTGCACAGTACATGCCAGGGTGCTGAACAGGTGCACAGCAATACTGTGGATGTGGGTGCAGTGTGTTCCAGGGGAAGGGGCATCACCTACTAACACAACTCATGCATCACAGAGATGTATAATGTTGGTAACAGGGATTGACTATAGCTGAGTGCCATATGACAAGCATGTTGACAGATGGGTAATGAGAGGTCTGTGTGTAATATATTTGTGCAACCTCACCTGTAAGTGTGTGTGTGTATGTGTGTGTGTGTGTGTGTGTGTGTGTGTGTGTGTGTGTGTGTGTGTGTGTGTGTGTGTGTGTGTGTGTGTGTGTGTGTGTGTGTGTGTGTGTGTGTGTGTGTGTGTGTGTGTGTGTGTGTGTGTACAGTTAAGCAATTATGAACAGGTCTTAAAGTGCATTTCTTGTTTTCCCCTCACAGACGGCGAGTTGGGGCAAGGTCCCTCCTGCAGGCAAACTGATGTTAGTAACAAAACCAGATCTGCTGGCAGGAAAGAACATCAGCTTTATTAGAACAACCAAACTGACTAAGCACTTTCTTCCACATTTGGGCTTCATCAGAGTCAGTGTAAAACAACCCTAATAGCATTTATATATCAATTAGTACAAATTAATTAAACAATTAAACTCTAAATTGTTAAAAACATTTAACCCCCAAACATCCAGTTCCCTTCAATACTGAAAGTAAACACTTAGTGTACAAAAACTTGTCTATACTAAAGCTACAGCAACATTAAAAATTAACAAACTCACTAATTCTGTACAATAAAAAAATAAGAAAATAAACCTAGCCATAAATATAATGCTGAATAAACATTTAAAATGTGCATACATTATAAAAACTAAGATTTGTATTTTAAGACACATGCTGTTGAAATATTGTCATTAATGCCGGGTGCTTTAGATGCATCTAGCCATAGCTGCTATAAACACTACTTAACTTCCAATAAAATTTTAAGGTCTCTTCCAAATTCACATTTTGGCAGTCTATCAATGACAAAAAATAAAAATCTTTTAAAATTACTACAGTTCTTACTATGATTAAATCGGGCATTAGTAGATTTTTTTTTGTTTTTAATGTCCGTATTATGCTCAAGTATTCATAATCTCAATTTTCTTGTGGTCATACCCACATAGAATGCAGTACAGGATAGACATGTAGCCACATACGCCACCATGTTTGTGTTACAGTTACAGTACCCAGGACATTTCAATGTCTTCTTGTAACTGCATATCTGTACATATGGTCTATCGTTGATAAATTTACAAGTACTACATGTACCACATTTCCCCATCCTAGCAGGTCTCTGACTAGTTGTCCCAGAAGTTTTTTTCAAAATGATCTTTCAGATTCAAACCTCTACTGTTAATAAACCTTGGAACACACCCAACTATATATTTTAATTCCTGAGTAAACACACTGTCCCATACAGAGTGTATAATATTCTTAACCTTTATTCCCGTCGGGTTATACTCAGTAACCATACCAGAATGGTAGTTCTGAGCAGGGTTGTTGTTGCCATTTAATGTGCCAATATTTCTATTAGTGTCCAACAAAATAGGCCTAACGTCATCACTTCTCCTTTTCTCAATTTCTTTACTAACATTAGTTAGTAGATCAGAGGGATACCCTCTCTTTTTAAACATATCTATCAACTTGTCAAGTTCTACTCTAAAATAAATATCTTGCCTTACTATTCTGGACAAACATATCATCTGCCCCTTGACCACATTTTTCTTTTGATAGGGTGACAGCTGTCATAATGCAGGAATGAATTACTATATGTCTTTTTATGAAAAATATTAGAATATATTTGACCATTTTCTTTATATAACTGTATGTCCAGAAAATCAATTTTAACCTTGTCAAAGTGACTTGTGAATTTTAAGAATGTTGTTGTTTCATTCAGGTAGCCAATAAATACATCAAGTTCATACCCGGAGCCCTTCCATAAAATAAGTATATTGTCCAAATATCTTAAGTACATCAACATTTTGGCATATAATCAGACTTAAAAACAAATTGCTCCTCCCATTCAGCTAACACAAGGTTGGCATAAATGGGTGCACATCTGGCTCCCATTGCAACCCCGGTCATCTGTTTATAATATTCACCATCAGACAGTAAGTAATTGTTAAGTAATACCATCTCCATTAATTCAACTAAAAGGCTTCTCTTTACCTGATGCAGTTCACTATGTTTTGCCAAACTACTACTAAACCAATCTAACCCAATTTGGTGGGGGATCACAGAAAACAAATTAATGACATCCACTGTTACAAACTAACTTTCTTCAGTATTTTCCATCTGGATCTTCCTAATACAGTCTAGGCAATTCCAAGAATCTTTTACAATGTGTGGTAGATTGTCTAGTATATTTTTACTTGTAATATCTATATATGATGCAAGGGGTTCCATTTTTGCGCCTCTAGCTGCCACAATCGGCCTAAAAGGTGTACTGTTGATGTTCTTGTGAATTTTGGGAATTCAAAAAATGGAGGGGATAATAAGATGTTCCACTGAGAGATATTTAAACTCATCATGAGTGATAATCCCCTCACACAAGAATTCATAAAGCTGCCTGTCAGTTTTAGTATAGGCCCTTTGTACCTCAAATTTAGATACCAAGTTATAGGTATCTGTGTCTTGTAATAATAATAATTGCAGTCTGCATGTATATTCAGTGTTTGACATAATAACTACCCCCCACCCTTATTGGGTTTCATCACCCTATATTGGTTATTTTATGTTAATTCTTTCAAACAGAACTGCTCAGGTATGGATACATTTTTATTGGGTAGTGTGCCATGATCTAAACACCTACGTATTTGCACAAAGATGCTCAAACACCATAACAGAAGGATTATACGGTGGTATAAACACACTATTTCTTTTAAGGCTCAATCACCCTCTGTCAACACCCAAAATAGAATAGTTTCCAGAAAATAACCTTAAATTCAAAAGGCTGGCATATAGTCTCAGATTAATAAGCAATCACCCAATCTCATATCTGAAATTAGGAATAAATGAAAACCCTCTTTTTAAAAAGGCTAACATGATGTTCAGAAATCATGAAATCAGAATAATTATAAATGTTAAAATCATCATCACCATGCTGCTGGAAATTCTTAGTATCAGTATCAATATATTCAACATCATTATTAATAGAAAACATGTCAAATAAAGACTCATCACTGTGCATATCATCACTACATCTTGGACCTAAATCTAATGGTTGTAGTTCTCCTGCTGGCTGTGCCAGTTTTTGTAGTTCTGTCGACATGGATCCCCCATCTCCTCCTTTGTTGAAAATGTTGTCCTCTCAGGGGTCTTGTTTCTGCAAAGTTCTGGTACTGCACACGGTTCCTTAACCGATCCGAGTGCCTTAATGCTGGTTGATTGTCTAAAAAATTGTCCATATTTTCACAAGTATCTGTCTGCACAACCTGCAATTCCTCATTTAGAGACCCATTTACCTCATTATTCACAGTGTCTCTACTCATATTGTCATCCTTTTGTGAAGAAGGGTAAGCTCTTTTTTCTTTATATTCAAGAGTGTCTCTGACAATTTTCTTTTCTTTCCTTTCCAGCCCCGTTTTGACAAATGTATCAATATCAAACAGAATTTTGTCAAAACATGCCTTATTAATTTCAAACAATAAGTCATTAAAATGCTGTGCTTTAAAGTCAACAATTCATTTTTTAACTTGGATAATTTAACAGTATTATTGCGGATAATTATCCGCATTAAATCTATAGCTGTTCGATAAAAGTCCTGGTATGCTTCTGTGTTCTCCTGTATGCCCATGGGTAACTTCAACACTCTAAGTCTCCTCGGCATCTGATTCAGTTCAATGGAATGCTCCAGGAAGGCATTATCCATTTGCAGTGATTTAAATGTCATGGTAAGCTTATCGAACAGTTGTAGCTGTGAATTAAAGCTACCAAAGTTCGTGTTTTGCTCCAAGGAAGGGCCATTACATAAAACTGGGGGTGCAGGAAGTGTTTCCAAATCCAGTAACACAGGTTCCCAACTAAAACCTCTTTCAGACATAAATGGCTTTGTTGTCTCTCCATTAATCCCTCTAGCATCAGCCCTTGTTACACCAAAGCCACTGGTACCTGGTGGTGTATGTAGTGTCAATAATTCAGCTTGGGAGCTAGTAATAGTAACATTACTATTGTCACAAAGGTTACTGGAGCTGTTGGCTTGTGGCAATGAAACTATTTGTCTGGATAGCTCTGTATATTGAGCTACTAACCGCTCTATATGTTTGTACAATTTGTGCACCAAAAACATGCAAAAAATAAGCAAAAAATGCACAAAAAATAAGAGCTGTTCAGCTCAAAGAGATAAACCAAGAAAATGATCAGCTTTTCAGCTCTAACCAAATGACAGTATAGCTATCCAGTACCAAAAACCCACAACAAACAGTGGTGTAGCAGGAAAGTGCATAGAAAAGGTGGCTGCCATTTAACCAAGGTAAAAATAAAAACAAGCAGCTTTTCAGCTCAAAGTAAAAGCCAGTGTAGGTTAGCTTGGCAAAAACATCATAAACAAAACAATTGCAGCTTAAACAAACTTACAATGAAAACGAGTAGCTTTTCAGCTCAAAATAAAAGCCAGTGTAGCTAACCAAGCAAATGAACCCATAAATAACTACTGACAAAAAGTAAAACTCAAAACTTGTAACAAAACCAGATCCGTTGGCAGGAAAGAACATCAGCTTTATTAGAACAACCAAACTGATTAAGCACTTTCACCCACAGTTGGGCTTCATCAGAGTCAGTGTAAAACAACCCTAATAGCATTTATATATCAATTAGTACAAATAAATTAAACAATTAAACTCTAAATTGTTAAAAACATTTAACCCCCTAGCATCCAGTTCCCTTTAACACTGAAAGTAAACACTTTAGTGTACAAAAACTTGTTGTCTATACTAAAGCTACAGCAATATTTAAAATTAACAAACTCAATAATTCTGTACAATAATAAGATAAAATAAACCTAGCCATAAATATAATCCTGAATAAACATTTAAAATGTGCATACATTATAAAAACTGAGATTTGTATTTTAATACACACGCTGTTGAAGTATTGTCATTAATGCCCGTTGATTTAGATGCATCGAGGCGTAGCTGCCATAAACATTCCAAATATCTACTAATGCTCTATTTAATCATAATAACAACTGTAGTAATTTTAAAAGATTTTTATTTTTTGTCATTGATAGACTGCCAAAACGTGATTTTGGAGGAGACCTTAAACTTTATTGGAAGTTAAGGAATGTTTCTGGCAGCTATGCCTGGATGCATCTAAATCACCAGGCATTAATGACAATACTTCAACAGTGTGTGTATTGAAATACAAATCTCAGTTTTTATAATGTATGCATATTTTAAATGTTTATTCAGCATTATATTTATGGCTATGTTTATTTTCTTATCTTATTATTGTACAGAATTAGTGAGTTTGTCAATTTTTAATATTGCTATAGCTTTAGTATAGACAACAAGTTTTTGTACACTAAAGTGTTTACTTTCAGTTGGAACTAACTAATCAGATTAAGAATACAGGTTTTAAATGGACTCGTGGTGGTTTTTCCATCTACAATTATTCTTCCTCATTTCTTGTTGATGATGTTACATTTAACTTGTTTTCTAAAGGTTTTGGGTTTATACCTACGAGTAAGACAAATATTTTGAATTTACTTATAGACCTGAAACTGTTCATTAGAAAAAAGAATTTAGTACTGGTATTTCAGGGTACAAGTGTCCCTAACCCAACTAATGTCCTTAGGAGAAAAAGTACGTTCAACCCTCCCATACACCCCCAACTTAGAAATTTTGAGAATGTCTTAGAACACAATTTTAGGAAAACCCTTACACATAATTATGTGAATTACAACCTTACACTAGAAGAAAAAAATGTGTTGGATACCATTAGCAAGGACAAGACTCTCCGGGTAATGAAACCTGATAAGGGAGGGGGGGGGGGTTGTATTTATGGATCAAATACTTTATGAGGGTAAAATGTTAGATATTCTTAATAATTCAGATAAATATGTTAGGGTTTCCCTTAATGAAATTAATATAGCTTATAAGAAGATTTATTTACTTCTTAATGACCTACTTTTGGATGGCCTCATTGATTTGGCAACATATAAGTATTTGCACGTGGACAAGCCAAGGGTGCCTGTGATTTTTGTTATCCCAAAAATTCACAAAAATGTAAGTGACCCACCACTGAGGGCAATAGTGGCAGCAGAAGGTTCAGTCACAGCACCTTTGGTTAAATACGTGGATAAGAAAATTAAACCAGTGGTTTCAACAAACCAGAATATTTTAAAGGACTCTTGGGATCTACTTAGAAAATTAGAACATTCATTGTTTTCAGAAAAACTTTATTTTGGAACAATGGATGTAGTAGACCTTTTTACCAGTATACCCCATGATACTGGTTTGTATTGGTTTGAGGAAATGTTGGTTGAATATAATGGGCTTACCAATAATGAATTTAGAACAGTATTGCTTCTTATGGAAGTTATTTTGAAACATAATTTTATCTTCTTTGCTGGAGAATATTATCAACAAGTAAGGGGCGTAGCGATGGGGGCCCCTTGTGCCCCTACCTACGCAAACATTATTATGGCATATTGGGAAAACAAATTTCTATTGAATTCACTACACAAGGACAATTGGGTACTTTATGGTAGATTTTTAGACGACCTTTGTTTTCTATGGACAGGAGATGAAACAGCATTTGGTGATATGGTTAACTACCTTAGTGGTACAACAGCTTTTTTGAAATTCACTTACAAGTTTGATTGTGACACTTTGAATTACTTAGACATTACTATTCAGAAAAAAGACAAACACTTTGTCTCAAAGTTATACAGGAAAGATACCTTCTCGAATTCTTACCTCCACTTTAGTAGCTCACACCCTCTCACAAAAAAGAGGGGTCCGTAAAGGGCAATTTGTGAGAATTAGTAGAATGTCCTCTGAAGATGGAGTTTTCTTGGAGGAATGTGACTGGTTAAGGGTTCAGTTTCAGAGTAGAGGGTACCCCGAAGACCTCATAGATGAAATCTTTAGAGAGGTGTCTTCGGCTAGAAATTCTAGGTTTGCCCCAATACTAGGTAGTGGTAGGGAGACAATTTTTCCACCCAAGGAACAGGAGATGGACAATTATACGAACTGCCTGGTTACTACCTTTGATGGACAATCGAGTCTTATTAGAAAAACTATGGAGAGAGAATGGGAGAATTTCTCCAAAATTTCTGATTTAACTAATATTTTTACAGACAAACTGAAATTTGTATACAGGAAAGGAAGAACAATAAAAAACTACTTAGAAAAGGGGCACATGGATTTGAAACCTAGTATGCCCCCTAACAAAAAAGGTTTATTTAAGTGTGGGGCATGTAATTATTGTAAACACCTACTAGTGGGAGAAATTATTTTTTGAAGGAAAGGGACAGGAGACTCTTTTTAAATTCATTTGCCAATTGCAATACCCACGGTATTATTTATATGGCAGTATGTATGTTCTGTGGTTCATTTTACATAGGCAAGAGTGAAAGAAAGCTCAAACAACGTATTTATGAACATCTGTATGAGATTAGAACTGGTAAAGAAAGTAATGCACTTTACAAACACTCTTGCCTTTGTACTAAATCTAAATTTCAATTTTTCGTGCTGGAAGTGGTACATTCAGATGCTAGGGGTGGCATGTGGGAGACCAGGGTTGAATTTAGAGAGCTTTTTTGGCAGGTTGTCTTAGAATCAACTAAGCCCCCTGGTCTCAATGAAATGGTCTCCCTTGCACCAATACTTAGAATGAGAGCAGCTAAGCTATGAGTTTTGGCAATATACGGTTAACAAATACACCCACAGCACATAAAATTTGAATCTACACTGACTTTAATATCAATAATACAAGTCTATTTTAATATATTAATTATTTGAAGGTTTTTACTACTGTGATTTTATAATGTTCACATTTAAGAGATGGCACTTTGTAGTATGTTTTTTACATTTTCAGATAATTGTTATAAAGACTTTAATTGATTTTATTATTCAATTAATTTTAATTGGAGCTACTATTTAAGATGATGAGATTTGGCATTCTGTGTTCATTTCTGACGAAGTTGGTGACAAAAACGGATCTTTAATAAAGCGTTAAAACCTACGTGTTGGCGTTTTGGTTTTGAGCAGTTTGCTACCTTTCATATTGAAGGACTAATTTTGGGTGCTGCCTGGTTCCCGTGGTGTCTTTTTGCTGTTTCCCAATTTTTAATATTGCTGTAGCTTTAGTATAGACAACAAGTTTTTGTACACTAAGTGTTTACTTTTACTGTTTAAGGGAACTGGATGCTAGGGGGTAAATGTTTTTAACAATTTAGAGTTTAATTGTTTAATTTATTTGTACTAATTGATATATAAATTCTATTAGGGTTGTTTTACACTGACCCTGATGAAGCCCAACTGTGGGTGAAAGGGTTTAGTCAGTTTGATTGTTCTAATAAAGCTGATGTTCTTTCCTGCCAATGGATCTGGTTTTGTTACAAGTTTTCAGTTAAACTAATGTTAATACCCATGCAGACTCTGACAATGTTGATAGGTGTGTTGAGGCACAGGCAGGGTTGTCAGTGGCTTAAACTGTACCATTGTTTGACATCCAACTGTTATCCACCCCATCCCCACACATAGTCACATTGCCTATACATACCCCATCACCAGGAGCAATAGATGAGGGACAGTTGGCGGGTGGTGGCATGGGACAGGACAGTGTGGTGACTATGGCAAATGTGTCTGGACACAGCAGCCATAGCCAGATGCTTGGCGAGGTACCACATAGGCTGATGTACAGGGGTGCTCATAGGAGGGCTGCTAGTCATCATGCCCCTGGCAGAAGTGCCACAGCTGGTGTCACCAGATGCATGTTTCAGGCCATCATGGAGGTGCAGGCACATATGGAACAGTATAACAGACAGGGTCTGAGGCTGCAGATGGCTGCTCATTCTGCTGTTATTGACAACATCCATGATCTTTCAGGTGCCCACTGTTATTTTGCACAGGTCCTGGATAGATGGTTGGGTGAGATGGTGGGAATCCTCAACCGTGGAATGTCTCTGCTTGAGCATATGGTGGGAGTAGTGCAACGGCCACATGGACATAGGACAGCAATATCAACAGATGGAGGTCGACGTGGATGTGCAAGAAGTTTGAGCCGCTCCTGTCATTGCAGTATCATCCCCAACACTGCAGAGGGATGCTGTCCACACCACAACATAGCAGGCCATGTGCACATGGCCATGGCTGGTCCCAAGAGGGACCTAGATCCAGCAGACATATGTCATCATCAGGGCAGAGTATCATATTGTGGCTTGTACTTGGTAGTGCCCATGGAACCCTGGCAGGTACGGTTCTCATGTCCATGGCCAGAGATGGTGAACTGCACACCCTGCCAGGTGCAGTATGCAGCTGTCCAACAAACCCCTGTATAGGGCAGCCACATGGCAGAACTGTGTGCATGCATACATGCACACATCACCAACACAACTAGGGCAACCCCATACCTACATACACCACATCTGCACAGCCCGATTAATAATGAAACCCCCTAACACACACATGATGTTAAGCAAATGGCTCAGCCTAGGTCTCTGGCAAACACACAACACATCCTTTGCATATGAGGATACCTGTGCCACATCCCTGTCATCCATAACATCGATGCAGGGACAGGCTAATATGGTTCTGATGCAATGTAATGCTGTGTAACATGTTTTCAGCACTAAAGTTTAATGCTTACATGTCAGAATGTGTAGCTGTCCAGCCATGATGCATTATAGCTGTTATTAACACTGAGTGATTGTGGTCTCCATAATGTATTCCATTTGTGTTGTAGGTGTCTATGTGTCAGCAGGATGCTGGTCTGCTGTTGTTTCCTACAAGGGGTATGGCACTATGGTGACACCTTTACTGTGCCATATCCTGGGTACAGCTGAAGTCTGTATAACAGTTACTGCATGTGCCACATGCCTGATAGGTCTGAGGGGTGTATACAGGTGAGTGCATGGTAGCTGATGACAGCAGCCCTTCTACAGTGGACAACAGTAAGTGTACTGGGTGGTACACACCACATGTTTGTGTATAATACACACAAACAGAGGCTTTGGTGTTGATGCAATACACAGAGAATACTGTACACCTGGATGTATGTACCTTTTGCAAGGTACGCATTTTAGCCTATGTAATTCCATCAAAACAGAATAGGCACAACATCACATTGGGAAATAATCAGTCTGCTAGTTTAATGTCATTGACATTGGTACTGGCAGGCTATATGTCCCCTTCCCCAATGTAGTGCAAGCCTCAACTTGGTAAACATAGATGTGCTGGTGTGGGTGGCACAGTCTTACCCTTTGGAAGGTGTTGGGTGGTGTAGAACCACAGATAGTGTGACTGACAACTACTTAACCTGTTAACATAAACTGTACAGTATTACAGCCAGCTAAGCAGGAGGATACACACAACAATAACCACAATGATGGTGACTATGTCCACAAGATCCACACCCAGCAATATATACCAACCCCAGTATCACTGTACAAATATACAGTGGGGAAGAGGGCACTTACACATCTACTTCCTGTTTTGAAGGAATGAATTTCCACAAGATGATACCTGTGAAATGTTAGCATTTGTCAGTCAGTTTTCAGACAGATGACCTCCTGGGTCATGTACTTTCTGCAGACCAAAGTAGATCTCTTTACATACGCACACACTCTTACTTGGCAACACTGGGACTAGAACCCCTGCCTATGTACTTATTGCTTTTAATGTGTGTGGCCTTAATTGTACACACCACACAGCATTTTAGGATGAGGTGTGTTCCAGGTTGCATGTTAAGTGAAGAACATCACCAGGCCTTATGCAATATGGTAATGGGGGATGTACTGGTTGTTTATGAACAATACATAGTGTGACATACTATTATAAATACATTGATAAACACATAACAGTCATACACACATCTGAGAGACCTGGATTTATCAGTGCTAACTACCTTGTCAGTGTGTCCATTCTGTTACAGATAACTTGCACACAAAACATGCATAATTGGGCTGGATAGTGTAATCAGTTACCCGTATGGTTGATGGTGACAGCGGTTCCTATACAGTGGACCTTGACGCATGTACTGGGGTACTATGGTGTAAAGACAGTATACCCAGCACCAACACCCCACATTGGATATTGTACTCACTGAAACCCATGATAATACTCTGACATACCCACCATCACACATTGACCAGGACTGCAATATAACTCCTTGTCTATCTCAAGAGTGCTAATACAGGGATGTGCATCTATTGCAAATGTCACAGGGATAGTAGGGTAATGCTTTATCATGGCTCTTCTATGGTCATCAACATCACTATCCCTTATAATGTGTGGCAAGGTGTATTGTATTAGGAGAATGTGGCCTCAGAATGCTGTATCCTACAAATATACACACTTGCAGCACACATACACACACTTGCCAGGACTCAGAGGGTAACCTATGCCTATCTACCCATTTGTACAAAAGTGTTGTGCTGGTACTGCAAGCTCCAGGTAGCCCATAGGCTGAAGAATGCAACAAAGTACATGTAATGTCTATTACAGCACAGCCATATCTATCTATGGCAATGGGGGTGCAGTGGGTGTGAAGGGCCTCAGGGTATTATCAACTACAGGTTTACAAACACACAGACACTGATATTCTCAGTAATGCACACTGACACATTTGTCAATGCTGGGGTCCATATGTGCATGTGTTCATGGGTGTGTACTAGGATATTGTCCATGGAGAGATGGGAAGAGTAGGGAATGTGGGTACAGTGGTATCATGCCACCTGCCATTTGCCAGCAGGACATCTATAAACTGATGCCATGGGAGTGATCTTCAGGGTGAGAGTTAAATGCAACATCCAATCATCTGGTTGCCTCTTTAACAGGGCCAGTGAGGAGCTCCAGTTGACATGTATGCAACACGTATTACATAAGATGGTCAGTGTCTGGCTTGGAGACATGTACCCATGCATGTTCTGTTGACTGTGGTAGTGTAGTTGAGGTACCCATGGCATGTGGTGGGTACAGGGTGGGGATTCCCAGCTGTGGCAATAATAACACAGCTGGGCAGACATGTCAGTGTCACTCAAGCATAGATTGCCTGCAAGCAGCCAAGATGGATAGCTGACATCTGCACATCAGCACAGAGGACAGACAGACATCAGCTAGCCAATTGGTTATGCATTAGGATGAATGTGTTGACAGGCAGACATCTGACACTGATAGGTATGCCATTACTACATGATGACAGCCCTCAATAACATGTCATATGCACACAGTAGTCTACAGTTAATATCCACATGTCAGATCAATATCCAGTAGGAAATACTTAATGACACATAGCTCACACACCAAGAACATGACACCGATGACTCAGAGTCCATCTTTGCATGCAGGGGTGTTTGGTTCCAGTACTACAATCTGCACTCTACTCTTATTTGTGAAACCATTGTCAACAGTAGTAACGTAATGATACAGTACATGCCAGTGTGACTGCATATAACCTGGGATACTACCCATGTATGTAACACATTCAAATGGAAAAGAGTGTTGTACAAGCCATATATACTCAAGTGTCCCAGACGATAGACTCACACCCCTTGCTACTGTAATAACAGCACATAGATGCATGTTATGTACATGGAATTAAATACACTTATTAAAGATGTCATTACTCTGCTATTTTATCAGACTGGAATGTGATCACTGGTTACCAGGGCTAAGCCATGCTTAGCAGGGTTCAGCATTGCTGCAATATAAATGCTAAGCAGATTGGTGCACTGGTAAGCAAAGCTGAAATGGTTTAAGCACTTATTCATTTCATCGTACATTAGCAGCATTTACCATTGTGCAAACCTGCACAAACACACTTAAAGCTGCTCAAAACTGCCTTAATTACTCTGTATACAACAGCCCTTGTTCTGCCCAGCAACAAAATAAACAGCCCTTTCAGGTCTTGAACCCAGGACCCTGTACACTACAGTCACAGCAGTCAACCACAGTGGTGAAGATGGCTGTTGTTTTTTCCAATATATCTGTCGGTACACATACTGAAAAGTATTGAACAACTGCTTTGACTTCTACAATTGTGTAGTACTTGTTAGTGACATTAGTGTTGAATCAAGTATGTTGGTATATCTAAATATACACATAGATAAATATGGGAAGATATATGCAACAGTCATGTTTACACATAAGGATATGGATATATATATATATATATATATATATATATATATATATATATATATATATATATATATATATATATGTAGATATATGTATACATGTACATATACATATATATTTATATATATGTATATATATATATATATATATATATATATATATATATATATATGTATACTGCATTATATATATGGTCATATTTAGATTTATCTGTATATATATATATATATATATATATATATATATATATATGTATATGTGTTTATATATCTATATCTATTTATCGATATATATATATATATATATATATATATATATATATATATATATATACATATATGTGTATAACATATGTCCATAACATGTAGTGGAGTCATACCTCTGCACCAATAGTCACAACTTCTTAGTGCAAGGGGATGCCATGTAAGTATTGCAGGTATAAATGTAGGCTGCTGCTACTGTAACAGGGGTTGTCGTAACAGAAATATTGTGTGGGAAGTAACATCTGATATTGACATGTATGCCATCAGTTACTGACAGACATCATAAAATCATCATAGTACAGTACCACACAAATCAAAGCAATCATCCTGTGGAATACAGCAGAGATATGACCAATAAATGTGGACAGTCTGACACACTCTGGTCAGTCCAGAGGTATACACAGAACCACTTAGTGCAAGATGTGTGGATCAAACCTTACAAAGCGGATGTTTACAGTAATGTAAATGGGGATATCACATAAATACTAGAATAGATAAGCTCACACAGTTTATACATTCACACACTCCTGTCTGTCCTGGCACATAATAACCTGAGGAGTAGAGATCACAAGCCCACATACTACCCACTTGTTAGTGACATACATCTGTACAGCATCCCACTGCTTTGTAAGCAATACACAACAGTTATGGTGGCCCGGCGAATGTACATCTGACAAATATCTGTACATAACATCACACTGGGTAAATACACTGAGCTGTTAGGCATGTCACAAAGCACTGTGCAAACTACAGGCAGATGGCCACAACACGGGAATACACATGTACCTGCAAATATATCAGGCTCTGCAGGCATGTAACATCACGGAGTAACAGACACCTGTGTGAAAGTGCATACCCACAACCAATCTGAACACAGCCACAGTCACATATGGTAAGCATACTTAATATTACAGTATATGGACTGTGTGAACAACACCATACTCATATGTGCCACTCACACACTAACCCTACATATACTGGGCCAATACACAATGTATTCCAATGCCTGACTGTGGTATGAGACATGTGTCGATGTGGCCCTACAAACATGTACGCCAATAGGGTACCATACATTGGAGCAGCATGCAATATCACATAGAACAGGACCATGAACAATGACATCTACCACAGTCTGTACACAGGCCAAGGTACATATTCACAATACACACTCTGTCGACAATCACCATAAGTTCACGGACCTCACTACTGTACACACTACAACAGAATGTCCAGATTTTGTCCCCAAATATAACACCTATTACACATGACATGTCTAGCAGTCTGATATCTCACTGGCTTGTTATCAGGTATGATGTCAGTAAATAATGATGTCCTGAATATATGCACCTCTTACTGCATGACATATGTACAAGGGTTGACAGAGTTGTGGTTGGAGGCACAAACACAGGGCTAATATTGACATGTTGCTGTGATAAACCCATACATTTACTGGTGTAACAGGGTTTGTTGTGACATATGTCGTCTGAGGGATATGAAGTCAGTAGCTCACATGGCTGTCACCATGTACTGACTGCAATCCTCAGAGTATGCTGCTGCATTTCTAAAAATAGGAAATGTGTGAGTAACACAACACATGTAAGACTCCAAACACTGGCCAGTCTGCAAAAACTAATGAAAAAAAAAACTAGTGAAAATCTTGACAACAAATGGATGGTTCCAACTTCTAAGAAGGTGTTGTCTGTTAGTTTGAATTTTATTGGCTGAGACTTCAGCATAAGTATACGTAATGGTGTCCCTATCCAGTATGATCTGATGAAGGAATTTCCAAAAGTACTTATCGTATGTTTATATGGGATGTTTCATTAGTTTTTGCACTTGGAAGAAATTTGTTACAAACTAGAAATCGCTGCTTAATACTTTTGCCTAAGTGTTGCTTGTCTAGCTGAGTTTTTCAAGCCTTAAGTTTTGAATTTGGAGAAACTTGTTGTTTTGTTACATCTTGTTGCTTGGCGCTCTGGCTTGGGAACTGTTTGTGTTGCCAAGTATTTCAAGCCAAATAATTTTTCAGAATGTAATTATGTTGGTTGAGCCTTTAAACTTGTGAACAGAAGCGTTCAAACCACAACATTTTTTCCATGAGCGAGTTTGGAACATTGATAGTAACTGTAAGCTCATTTTTTCCTAAAGAATTGGGTTCTGTATTTTCACAAGTATCCAGGCATGTTTCAACACATTCAAGGACTTATATTGCAACAAGCGACAATTATTGAATCTGATACATTGTTAATATCAGTATTTGAGTGCAACAGTATTTTACTGAGAAGAATTGTTTTGCTTAGTGGTTAACCAAGTATTTGAAGTGCTTTTTAAGCGGTTTTAAATATTTTTAATAAATCACTTTAAATTTGAAACAGCTGTGGAGTAGCGATGTGATTTTCACTTTATTTGATTTTTCTTGCTCACCGCTACCTTATCAGTGAGTAGTACATTTTTATACTAGTGTATATGAATAGCCTCAAAATTATTGATCCCTAAACACACACAGAGAGTTTCACAGGTGTTGTGTTTGGGATTAGAACTCCTACATCACATTATAGCATTATGCAGTTATCACATGTGCCACAGAGCTTATAGGGCTAGCCCTTATCCAAAGGTGTATTTCAAGGTGAATGACATTGGCAGCCTTGCTAAAGTAGGGCAATGGGGGGTGTAGTGTCTATGAATGGCCTCAAAATCATTGATCCCTACACAAACACACACACAGAGTTTCACAGTTGCTACGTCTGGGATTAGAATTCCTATCTAACTAGTACATCACACTATAGCATTACACAGTTATCGCATGCACCGTTGAGCTTATAGGGCTCACTCTTATGCAAAGGTGTATTTCAAGGTGAATGACATCAGCAACCTTGCTAAAGTAGGGCAATGGGAGGTGCAGTGTCTATGAATGGCCTCAAAAGCATTGTTCCCTACACATGCAAACACACACACACACACACACACACACACACACACACACACACACACACACACACACACACACACACAGAGTTTCACAGTTGCTATGTCTGGGATTAGAACTCCTACCTAACTAGTACATCTCACTATAGCATTACACAGTTATTGCATGCACCATTGAGCTTATAGGGCTCAGTCTTATCCAAAGGTGTATTTCAAGGTGAATGACATCAGCAGCTTTGCTAAAGTAGGGCAATGGGAGGTGCAGTGTCTATGAATGGCCTCAGAATCATTGATCCCTACACACACAAACACAGATACAAAGTTTCACAGTTGCCATGTCACGGTTTAGAACTCCTATCTAACTAGTACATCACACTATAGCATTACACAGTTATTGCATGCGCCATAGAGCTTATAGGTATGATCTTTGTCCAAAGGGGTATTTCAAGGTGACTGACATCAGCAGGCTAACTAAACTAGGACAATGAGGAGTGCAGTATGTGTGAATGGGCCATAAACTATTCCTCTGGAAACACATACACAACACTCAGTCACACACAACTTTACATTTGACAGGTCTGTGTATACAACTGTTAGATGAATAATGATGTATACTGTCATGTTACACAGTTTATAACAAGCAGCACAGACACTATAGTGCTGAGGGCTACCAGAAGCAAATGTCTACAGTGATAGACATTGGCACATCATGTGATATTGGCCAATTAGATGTGTGGTGGGTGGGACAGGCCTCATGATGGGAAGCACTTTGTCACTGTATGTCTCTCTCTTCCCCACATCTCTGTTTGTGTATGTTTGACCTATTATAGTGTTTTGTCCTTAGATATATGTATGTATTCCTATCCAATGTGTCTGCAAAGCATGACTGGTGTGCAATGTGGTGTGTGTGCACAGACATCTGCGACTGACAGATATGTATAGTCCACTGTTGTTGCCAGACATGGGCTTCATTTCACTAAGTGTGGGAGCATGCCCAGTATGACCTTCTGTATTGAATGTGTAAATCCATTCCAGGTAGGTTGTATTCCAGTGCAGGCATTTGTGTTTTACACCTACAACTAGCAACCTGTTTCTGCAGGTTATCTGTAGATAGCTTGACAATATGGGGTCACAATGGGCAAATGATAGTGGGATACTGTAACTAATTCTGTCTGTGCTGCCTCTGTTACAAGTTTTTGTGTGTTAGCAGAGATATTCAGCCATATGTACTGTTTTACACAGTGATGTATTATGTCACCAACTGCTGACAGATATACTTATTTGCTCTCAGTAATTTCCTGGGAAATACAAGATGAATGAAGCTGTGTCCAGTATTGTGGTCTGCAGCCCACATATTCTTGCACAATCATGCCATTCTGGTGGGGGAGCTGTAGACACTTGCTGATGTGTCTGTGTACATGGTCCAGCACCTTGGTACTGTGGTGGCTGAGGATCCCATGGTTGTATATCTAAGGACGTGACAGAATGGTCATATCCTGCTGTGGCCATACCCCTCAGCTGTACAGATTCACACAGGTTACACAGGTTACCCAGAGGCAGGGCTCATATATCTGGTCATTTCTCCTTCACATTGTGGTTTATGAGCAGGTTTGTAGCCATCCATTCCTGTGTTTGCAGGCAGGTATAGTATGCACACAAATCAAAGTTTCAGACTTCACACACTCCATGTCATCCATGCTTCTACCCCCTCTGTTATTCTATCCCCTTCCTAACATTATGCCAGTGATATCTTATAAGTATCCCTATAGTTATCACTTCATCCCAGCAGTATTTAGGGGTTGGTCCACAGTTCATGCAGTAGGACATGGTGGACATGCTACTGGGATTTGTCAACATAGCCTTGTATTTGTGTTCTGTGGACCATGTTATGTCATTATTTGGGACTCCATGAGATAACATACATTGGCAGCACAGGTGAGACACAGGCCATTGACTCAGGACTGTAGAGCATTTTGTAGTGATGCAGGCCATCTCTATCAGGCCAGTGCATTCTGTCACTCCTACAGTCCCAGGCTGCAAGCCACTGGATTCTCCCTGGGGTGACAGGGTAGATGTGCAAGGTGTTAATGGCAATAGTTCTGTCCTTATTAATCCATTGGTGTGGATGCTGGCAGGATGTTGCTTACAGCTAGGGACACACCTACATGGGACACCTCTTCAGCATGCTGCATTCTGTGGGTATTCCCATACAAAAGTGGGGGTCATATTGTACTCATTCCCAACAGCAGGGATATGACCTGTGGTGGACCTCTGGCTAATGGTGGGGTGAGCTGAGTGCATGTGTGCTATGGAGGCTTCTTGCAGCTGACTCTCATAGATATACGTGGGGCATTCCCCTTATGTTGGCTTGTGTGGGGACATCAGCAGTTTCTTATTACTTCATAACTGTGCCTTTTGTTGTCTGCCAGTGTTTGGCCAGACTACATCAATATTCCATACTACACAGACAACTAAGGTGCTGCTAACCTGTATGTACAATTCCAAAGGTGTGTCCATTTGACAATAACATTTTATACACGCTTTGTCTAGAGTGCTTCCACCTGTGTACTGTGTGTATGTCTGGGCTCACATTCATGCCATCTCCATCTTTCAGATGGTTGCAGATATTACATCCGAACAATTGGTATGGATTACTGCTGGATTGGGTCTTTCTGGTATGCGTTGTGTTTGTCACTGTAGTTGTTAGAACTTGGCCCTGTCATCAACAGTACTAGCCATAGGCCACTGGGACACAACCCTCCATGCCTACATGCTGACCACTTTCACACAATATACAGCACATAACAACCTAACACACAGAACCCTGCATATTGTACATGTGCAACAATCTATCCTGCAAATCTGGCCAGCTCAGGTAATCTGTGCACCACTGTTATTATACCCACTTGTACATGCTACTACATTTCTATATAGGATTGGGGGGCACACCTGACAACTTTAAACATTTGCTATCACTGTGTTGGTATCTCAGATACTCTGTTGGCTTTCATTTCATTCTGTATTCTGACCTATCATGCAGATGAGAGGCATATCAGTGTAGTACAGATCTTAGGTTTTATTGACCTACATTTCAGTTTCAGACTTCTTACCCTTCAGAACTAACATCCAACTGCTTGACCTGTTATAGTCTGTCCGTGTAGGTCTGGAGGGGGGGGGTTGTTCTCCACTGCTATCAATTGGAGGCCTTAGCACAGCCTTTCTTTGTGGTCATCTACACCTGTCCTGCTGGCTGAGACTGTTGTTGGGTATGTGAGCCTCACTGACATGCATGTGTGTGTCCTATGGACACACATTTGGTCCACCACATGTCCTGCAGTGGGATTTGTCACCTTGTCTAGTACTGCCTACTATGTTGACACCAGTATTTGTTATGGATTTCATGCTGCCCATATAGGTGTCTACTATCTGCTGCCATCCCATTCAGCAACCCGATTCCCTTGCATGCTCACATCCGTACCATAAATACATGTATGAGGACTGGTAGAGAAGGGGTGAAGGCTGCCAGACCAGTCCAATAGAATTTGATACATAATTCTGGCATTTGAAAATATAAATATAAAATACAGGCTTGTTTCTTAAATGAAAGAAAACACTGTAAAATGTGAACTTCAAGATTGTAGCAACATTGCCATCTGCTGTAAGGGGAACTAAGCCAAGCATTTCAAATGTTCTTTCAAATTAAAATTATGTTTTGCATGTCCTTTAAAGTTAGAATCTGTAGTAGATAAGTCTGGAGTAAGCATCCTGCCTATTGTTTTAAGGCTAAAGTTAATGACCAGAATTTACATGTGCAATGTACTTTATTGCTCTAAGTGTAAAATAATGTAAATGTAGTTCCTGTGGCCTGGGAACCAGGAAAGTGTAAACAAATGATGTAATGCTTTAGCAGAACTTCAGTTTCAATTTAAACAGTGAGAATCAGAGATTATTAAGCATGTTTGTCTTAATATCCATCTCATCAGCACTCTGCCTGTTGTCTTAAGTAAGTAAACTTAGAAGTGTGTTTACTTGTAGCACTAGCTATGACTATAAAGATTCAACTAAGTGTTTTTCTGTTATGTCAGAACTGTACTACTGATTTATTTAAAATTGTTGTGTGATCTCTGAACTCGTGAATAGCACTGTGGTGTAGTAGTATTGTCTTGCATTTTAATTATTTATTATTAAATATTTTAAAACCTTTTACCTGTGGCTGGTTTGTGTAGAGACAAGTTAAGCTCTAGAGCACATTGCATATTTATAGCGTTTATTGTACAAGGCCACTCTAATAAGCCTTAGACTGTTTAGTTACACTTACCAATTGGATAATAATATTGCACAGTGATAATTGGACACCCTTTTAAGAGCCTTTTAGTAGCTGATAATTATTAGTTGGTGGTGGCAGTAATTACTATTGTATAGTCTGGGTAAAGGGGCACAGCTGGAGAATCTGTGTCAGCCTTTCCCTGGAGTATCTGTGAAGTTGTATAAATACTTATCTCAAAGAGTGTGTGTCTGTGTGTGTGTGTGTGTGTGTGTGTGTGTGTGTGTGTGTGTGTGTGTGTGTGTGTGTGTATGTGTGTGTGTGTGTGTGTCAGGTACTTGGGTAGGAACACAAAGCGCTGGTTGGACAGAGAGGGTGCTGGAGGTTTTAGCTTGCCAGTTAGGCTGTGATCTGTACCCTATAGCTGTGCCAGTGGGGAGTCTTATTGGGTGACTTGTGGAGCAAGAGAGCAACCAGCCCCAGACTGACTGAGATCTATGTGTGCACTTAAGGGAAATTGTACTTTACTGCATGTATTTGTTATCCTTTCCTCTTATATGAGACACCCTCTCTGGTATTAGTGATGAGGATTGAGGCTCCTTGATTGCTAGGCCAGGGCATGGATGTCACAACATGTAGCAGAACATACTACTACATTCAGCAATTGATAGGGATAGTGACTTACCTTGTAGTCGTGCCATTATTGAGGATGGTGCTGGAGGGCTGACTATTTTAATCTACTCCCTATACATGGTTAAGCACAGATAGTGTCATCCCTTTTACTGTATGTGTGATTCAGAGAGAGGTGTCATTCCCAGGGTTCCTACCATGTCAGTGTATGTGCTATGCATTGCCTCTTTGCCAAGGCCTATGCATACTGGGCACACCTCCTTCTGCCTACAGGGGCAGGCTCAGGTTGTTCCTCCTCTGAAGCAGTATGTACCTATGCTGGCCTTGGCAATGCTGGAGGGCTATGTGGCCCTACCCTGCGCTGTTCCTGCTGCAGCTGTTTCTGCAGGATCATATTGTGTAGCATGGGACATACAATGACAATTTGGGTACATGTAACTGCAACGTACAGCAAGGTTCCACCGGATATGTCCAGGCACCGGAACTGTGACTTGAGCATCCCAAACACAGGGTCTGTTATGATTCTGGTTTGTGTGTGTGCCTCATTATGGAGTTCTTGTTCGGGTGTGTGTGCATTTCTGATGGGTGTTATCAGCCACGGCTCCAGTGCTTAACCAGCGTCCTTCACTAGGTGGCCATATGGGATGTCTCCACTGGCAAATCTGTGGTACAGCTTCATCATATGCCAGATGTGGGAGTCATGACAACTTCCAGAGCTGCCAGCACACACATTCATTATAATGCCCTGGGCATCGCACATGACCTGGAAGTTGATGGAGGGGAAGCCCTTATGGTTTATGTAGACCCTACCCCACTCACCGGGTGGTGCTTTGATGTGCATGTGTGTGCAGTCTATAGCACCCACTACCTCATTGTATTCTGCTATTTGGTGGAAGAGACACATATTGCTGGTCAAAACCTCATGGGTGTTGTGGAAATTTATGTGCTCACTGGCATGTGCTGACATGGCATCCAGGAAGTGGTGGAGTACCCTGGATGCTAATGCTATCCATGATATCCCCACATGGCCTTTGGAAGGTACCTGTGGCTGGTATTCTTAAGCCTACACATACCTTTGTATCCACTGGGATGTGTACCCTTCTGTTGGTTCTGTGTGTGAGGCGTGGTGGTCACTGCTCAACAATTTGCTGTAGGAGGTCCCTGTCCACCCTATAGCGCTCCACTATCTCCAGCTCATGTAGCCCCTGGTAGGTTTCCCTGGGTCTGTACGCTCTTCTTCTTCTCCTCACTGTGGTTTGGTCATCAGCATTCTCATCCTCACCACCGTCAGCCTCTTCCACATATTGATTTATGAGAGCAAAAGCAGACCCTATCATTTTGTTGCTTTTGTTAGGTAAAATTTCCCCATTTGTGTATACTAGTGGTGTAGAGTGGAAGGTGTTTGCATAGTTTATAGTAGTGTAGGGCTGGGCTGGGCTGCCGCCTGTGAAATTGGCTGATTCTTATACATTTCACCTGTCAGCTATGCTAGTTCTCCTTGATTACCTTCCTACTGTTGTTTTCCCTTCCCAATTGCCTTCCTGTTTAACTCCTGAGGTGCGCCGCACAAACCCAGTGCTCAGATGTGAATGGAGTTGCTATTTCCTGGTTTATTTTTTTTTGTTTAAAACCCGGTGTGCAGTGCTCACACCCATTTAGGCAATGTAAATGCTGCTAGCCAGCTTCAGACACCCCCCCCTTCCTTAGATGTGCTTAGCTAAGGGCAAACACAGGCCACAGAGCTCCAATAAGCTTACAACATGCATGACACACACCCCTATGAAGTCATCTAGCTCTTAGGCTTACACTATGGTATTACTGCACCTACATGGTTTGGTGCAAGCTAGCACTGAGGGGAAATCTGTGATTCAGTATCATTGCCCTCATTTGCATAGGATTGACTGCTAATGCATGGTTACAAAAGTGACACTCAGCCTTCCCCCTTAGCAATCATTATTCCATAGTCTTGCTGTGTTATGCATGCCAATGACTATTATGGCAAAATTATGATTTTGGTTTAAAAGCTTATTTCCAGCTTTTTTATTATTTTCGAGTTGATCCCATTTGCACACCACTGCAGGACCAGATAACATATTGGCAGAGGCCCTTAAAGCAGACCTGAATACATCAGTGGAGATGTTGTATCCACTCTTTGAAAGAATCTGGGCAGAGGAAACTGTTCCTTCAGAATGGAAAGAGAGCCATCTCATTAAGCTTCCCAAGAAAGGGGACCTTAGCAAATGTGACAACTACAGAGGCATCAATCCTCTATCAGTTCCAGGAAAAGTTTTCAACCGTATCCTTTTGGAAAGGATAAAGGACATCACTGACAAAAAGCTGAGAGAAGAGCAGGCAGGCTTCTGCAAAAATAGATCGTGTATTGATCAAATTGCAACGCTCAGAATAATTGTGGAACAGTCAGTTGAATGGAACTCACCATTGTATATCAACTTTGTTGACTTTGAAAAGCGTTTGATAAGCGTGGACAGAGAGACACTGTGGAGCCTTCTGAAGCACTATGGTATACCAATGAAAATAGTAAATTTGATAAAGAACTCATACAATGGTCTATCATGCAGGGTTATACATGGAGGGCAGCTCTCTGAAAGTTTTCAAGTAAAAACTGGGGTCAGGCAAGGATGCTTACTGTCACCATTCCTCTTCTTGTTAGTTATCGATTGGATTATGAAGAAATCTACTGCAGGACAGAAAAATGGGATCCAATGGACCCTATGGAATCAGCTGGAAGATCTGGACTATGCTGATGACCTCGCCCTCATCTCTCACAGCCAGCAGCAAATGCAAAACAAGACAAATTTGGTGGCGGTTACAGCACTAGAGGTGGGTCTTAACATTAACAATCTGAAGACAAAGATCCTTAAATTAAACTCCACAAATACTAACCTTATCACTCTGCAAGGGAAGCCACTGGAGGAAGTGCAGTCCTTTACCTACCTTGGCAGCATAATTGACAAGCAGGGCGGATCAGAAGCTGATGTCAGGGCAAGGATAGGAAAAGCAAGAGCAGCCTTCATACAGTTAAATAGGGTCTGGAAAACAAGAGAACTATCCCTGATCAACAAGATAAGGCTGTTTAACTCTAACGTGAAGTCAGTACTGCTGTATGGGGCAGAGACCTGGGGGTTAAACAAGACCACCACTAAAAAACTTCAGACATTTACAAATAGCTGTCTCAGGAAGATTTTACGGATTCGATGGCCAGACACTATTAGCAACGCCACCCTTTTGGAAAGGACCAACCTACTTTCGATTGGGGAAGAAGTTAAGAGGAGGAGGTGGAGATGGATCGGGCATACTCTTCGCAAACCAGCAAACAATATTACAAGACAAGCATTGTGCTGGAATCCTCAGGGGAAGAGAGGAAGAGGCCGCCCACGAAACACCTGGAGGCGAGACTTAGAGGCAGATGCTAAGCTTAGAGGCTACACATGGAACCAAATAGAACAGTTGGCCCAGGACAAGATTTGGTGGAGAGCTGTAGTTGGTGGCCCATACCCTGTCAAGGGTGACAGGCATAAGTAAGTAAGTAAGTAAAACAAAATGTAATATAATGAGTAAAAATAAAAAAAATGAGGTTATCCAAACCTTAAATTACAAAAACAATCCAAAATTAAGTGTCGCCACTGAGCAGCGGTACTCTCACAGCACTTGCAGTTAAACAAGTATGCAGCAAAATAAGAAATCTTATTTCTCACCTCCTCCCACTGATGACTTTGATGAATTACATTTCAATTGGTAAACAGAAAAGGAATGTTTTTCATACTGACCCCAGCCATGAACGTTTAAAACTCCAAGAAAAAAAACATAAAGGTAAAACAAAATGTAAAACAAAACAAAACTGTATTATAATAAGAGCAAAATCAAAAAATAATGGAAGCATTTAAAACTTAAATTAATAAATGTAATCTTTGCAGTCATTTATATGTATGAACATCAAAGACAAATGCCGTGTCCACAGTTCAGAACTGGTGCATATGGCGTTAAAAATATGGCACACAGACTTTTTCCATAAATTGCCTTATTAACATAATTGACACTATACAAGCCTCAGCACTTTGATACAGAAACAGATACATCTAATGCAGGGATCATCATTCAACAAAAATTTGCTGGAAAGCAACTGAATAGTATAGCAGTCACGCAAGAGAGGTAAGATCACTCTATAACTGCTTTGATAATGCTACATGTAGCAATGACATTTGGAGAGAAAATGTGGTTATCACCTGGACTCTTCTGAGTTTGTTGGTGTAGGTTGTTATAAATCTACTGTTGGAATGGAACATTATATGCTAGATATCTGTCATTTCACATTGTACAGCTTGAAATGTGGTAGGGTGCAAATCTGCAGTCAAAGGTACTCATGCCATGATAAACCACACAGACACACAAATACACTCACATACACACAAACACAGATATGGACACATACACACACATACCCAGACAGACACACACATACCCCCAAATAGACATGCATGTACACACACACACACACACACACACACACACACACACACACACACACACACACACACACACACACACACACACACACACACACAATTTTCCACCTTCACAAGTGAGTTAGCCATCAGTCACTTCCTTCTATCCTCTTGGCTGACCATCCTGTTGCACTGCATCTTTTCCTGTACCCAGTTCATGTGCAGTACAGAAGTCTAACCATCTTGGTTTTGCACTTGCAGTCTGTTATTTTCTTTTGTGAACATTTTCAGTGTGTTTGCTATGTTTCATTACATATCCATTATATTGGACTTTCAGTCTGATTGACTGATCCAGTTCAATTTTGTTCTTTACAGTTTCAAATGATTAAACAGGATCAAGATATGTGGACTACAAAATAATTTTGCTTTGATTTGTCATGGTTTGACAGACAACTTTTATGCATCTGTATGTGTTTATGTAGATTTTATATATATATATATATATATATATATATATATATATATATATATATATATATATATATATATATATATATATATATCTATATATAGATTCACTTTATAACCTCGAAATGCTGAAATATCGAATTTCAGTATCTTGAGACTATAAAACCGAATCCACAAAACACCAACAAACAAAAACCGCGAAACCACATAACCGAAAACACCGCACACACTACACTAAACATACAACAAAACACCCACATCACAACATAAACAAAAAAACAACACACATACACAACTCACACACACATAAGCAGGGGGGCAAGCCCCCCCTGCACCACCCATGTGGGGGGCTGCACCCCCCACCCCCCCTACTTATATATACTAACTCCGAGATCGCACAAACACAACACAAAAGCTCACTCACACACGCACATTCTCCAATCCCTCACACACACTCTAACTCCCACTCAAAACCCTTACAAAACACTCACTTACCTGACATAACACCTACATCCAAACACGGCACCACACACCAACAAAACCCAAACCCGGACATTACATAGCGCAACTTCATAACCACGAATTCAACATATTTTTGACATACGTCAAATTCGCAATTATGAACGTTCGCTATTTTGAACATTCGACTTTATAGCTTCAAGATACTGAAATTCGACATTTCAGTATTTCGATGTTATAAAGTGAACCCATATACATATATATATTCAACATATTTTCGACATACGTCAAATTCGCAATTATGAATGTTCGCTATTTTGAACATTCGACTTTATAGTTTCGAGATACTGAAATTCGACATTTCAGTATTTCGATGTTATAAAGTGAACCCATATACATATATATATATATATATATATATATATATATATATATATGTATATCATAGGATCATAGGAGGTTACTAGGCTAATGGCCCTGGGGTCCTTAGAAGCCTAGCCAAGAATTTAACCCCAAACAAGAAACCTCAGTCAGCACCTGTTGCCCCTGTCAGTGAGAGACACAGGTGGAACCCCTGGGACAAATTTATGGTTTCCCATCCACTCATCAATGTTGCGCTTGAAGAGGGTCAGCAAGGTACTCTGTTTGACATGTATGGGAAGTCTATTCAAGAGGCCTGTTGGCCTCTGAGAGACAAACCTATCTCTCCAGCAGGTTTTGTTGATGTTGCATATTAGATTCAGGCCTTTCAAATGGGTAATGCATCAGGAGTTAGACTTATGGATATGGAGCATCTCTAGTAGGGCAGGGTCCATGCCTTTTAGGCGAGACAAATATCACTTCTTAGCAATCTATATGGTACCAAGTAGAATGATAGTGATTTGAGCCTGTCCACATAGGACAGGTGTTGGAGGCAATGGATTCTCTTTGTGAGGTATTTCTGTGGCCTTTCCAGTTGTTGCAGGTGTTTGTAGAGGTACATACCAAACAAGGCACTATACTCAGTTATTGGACAAATGAGGGAGGAGTACATAAAGGTAATAACCAAATTTTTCAGGATGCAATCCCTTTACTTATGAGATAAAACAAGTAAAAGGCTTTTCTGACCACTGCCGCTACATGATTGTCGAATGTGAGACTGTTGTCAACCTGAGTACCCAGGTCTCTCACCACAGGTTGTGTGCTTAGGGCATTACTAATGATGTGGTAATCAGTAGGGGCCATGTTTTTGCTGAATGGTATGATAATTCATTTTTTTTTCATTGAACTTAAGGCATGACTTTGACACCAGTCATTTGTTGCTGTGAGACCCTCTTGCAGTCTGTTGACATCATTTGTGGAATCAATGACAGCACCCAACTTACAGTCATCCAGAAACTTGGACAGCCACAGGCCCTTTGTCTTTGCCTGGACCTCTGAGAAGTAGATGCCAAAAAGTAGGGGTCCCAGAACAGATCCCTGAGGAACACCACTAGTGACAGATCTGCTGTCAGAGGTGGAGGCACCTATTTTGACCTCGTGAGTCTTACTGGTGAGCCAGTTGGAAACCCACTTGATGAGATAGGGATTTATGGCTCTATATTATAACTTCGAAGATGTAAAACTTTGAATGTTATAATATCAAACCCACTACATCGAAGGATGAAAATAGCAAAGCCCCGGAACATTGAAATCTTACCTATGGCAAGATTTCAGTGGGCCATTCCATTGCTTTGCTATTTCCTCCACTGTGGTGCAAGAGTTATGGACTTTAGGGTTAGGGTGCGGGTTAAGGTAAGTGGGTAGTTAGTAATGTATGTATGGTGTAGTGTAGCATTGGGTTTTGTTAACTGTATGTTTGTGTATTAATTAGTATGTTTGTGTATAGTTTCGTAGGGTATGAGTGCGATAGTTATGGACCTTAGGGTTAGGGTGCGGGTTAAGGTAAGTGGATAGTTAGTAATGTATGTATGGTTTAGTGTAGGGTTGGGTTTTGTTAACTGTATGTGTGTGGGTTATTTATTTTGGTGTGCTTGTGTTGTGTGTATGTTTCTTGGAACAGCAATTTTTTCCCCTAGGAAAAAATTCACTATTCTATGCGTTTGATGTTATCATAATTCGAAATTCCAAGTTCGAACTTATGGTATTTGATATGTTTGAATTTTGAGTATATGATATAGACCCGGGATTTACATCAAGTTGTGTTAGCTTTTTGATGATGTCCAAGAGGGGGATTGTGTCAAAGGCTTTGGCCAAGTCAAGGTAAGCTGTATGTACTGACTTTCCTTCATCCAGGGCCTCGGTGACAGTCTCAAAGAAGTCAACCACTATCAACAGGCAAGATCTTCCCTTGATGAATCCAAATTGGGTGTGGCCAAGTGCTTGGAGATTGCCTATGTCTGTGTTTATGAGATCCATAATAATAAGCTCCATGGCTTTACAGATCAGACTTGTCAAGCTAATGGGGGTATAGTTTCCTGGGTTAGTAGTGGCACCACCTTTGTGCAAAGGGATGGCAATGGCAGTTCTCCATGCTGCTGGCATGAAGCCTGTACATAGGCTGTGTTTGAATAGGGTGCACAATGGCAAAACTAGTTCTTGCTGGAGATGGTACATAATTCAGCCTGTGATACTATCAGACCCATGGAAGCCATGTTCTTTGCCTTGGATAGGGCCTTTAACACTTGATCTATGGAGATGTGAGGTGTTGGGCAAGTATCAGGGATGCTGAATGGACCTTTGGGGGGATAGGGGATGAACGTATCAGTTAGCAGGTTGTCTAAATCAACAGGATCAGTGTAAGTGGTACAGTTAAGTACTAATTCGGAACAAACATGGGCTTTGCCATGGTGGTTCCTGACGTAACTGAAGAAGGATTTGTGGTTTTCCTTTGTTTTGGAGGCTAGCTTCAAGTCATAACTGACTTTTGAGGTTTTAACTAGTGATCTAATTTGCTTGCTGAGGCTGAGGAGGGAGTTTTTCCAATTTGGAATTTGTTCTTTTTTACCCTGGGACAACAGTTTCTTCCTTTTGTTGTAAAGCCTGTTGACAGAGAGTGTCCAACAGACATGTTTGTGTTTCCTTGAGGAGCAAGTTTTAGTTATGTTGGGTATGGCTGAGTCCATTCAGTTATACAGGTGCATGTATACTGCACTGGCATACTATGCAGCATAGTTGTATGCTTCCGCTGACGGGGCGGTGGTTTGAAGCTACTGATGTCCTCCCTTAGGAGGTTAGAGTCAGCTTTTGAGAAGGTTTTTAGCCTGGTTATGGCTAGGAAAGGTTGGGTGGGATAAAGACTTTGAATGAGACAGACTGATGACCTGAACTCACCAGGGAAGAATATACTATGGGAGTAGTGCAGCGGTCACCCATGTTGGTGGGAACCAAGTCCAGAATGTTATCAACCCTAGTGAAGGACGATACATGCTGGTCTAGTGCATTAGAATTGATGAAGTCAAAGAATCATTGGGTGAGTGCATTAGTGCAGGAATAGTTCACCCAGTCTATGGTAGTGTAGTTGATGTCACAAAGGATCAGGGTGTTAAGGGGTACCTTGATGAAGACAAGTAGGTCCAGGTAGGAGGAGTGGGTGTCCTGAGTCATGGAGGGTGGTCTATACCTAGCTATAACTTGGACTGGTGTCTTGCCAACTGTCAGTTGCAGCTGGAGTAATTCCAGTCCATCATGCTGGCAAACCAGTCTGGAGGTCTGCCTGTCCTTAATGAAGATAGAGACTCCACCACCCTTAGTCATTCTGACATCATTTTGGGGTCAGTAAGTGTGTAATTAGGTATAGCCTGGTAAGGCATGGGTGCTCCCCGCAGCCCTGAACCAAGTTTCTGTGACTGCACAGACATCGGTATCTTCCAGAGTGAGGAGAGCCTCCAGTGAGTGCATTTTCAGGATAAGGCTCCTAGCGTTAAACAACATGACCTTCAATTTGTTTTTTGACAGATCTTTTATGTTAGAAGATTTGTCTTTGGGACATAGCCTAAAAAAGGCACAATGAGGGAGGCAAGAGCCTTGGCCAGGATCCAAAATCGAAGAGGTGACAGGTGGAGGCCATCTCTGGCAAAGCATTAAGGACTGTCAACCATGTCATTCCAGACAGACAGATACTGGATCCCCTTGGAAAGACACCAAAAATTAAGAAAATTGTTGAAGTTAATCATTTTTGTTGGTATTGTGGTATCATTCTTGGTGAAGGTAGGATGCTGCTTAGGGCTAGGGTAATACCTGCCTGGGACACATACTCTGAGAGGTCAGTCATGTCTCTCTTCATATAGTCCAGGGAGGTACGTATATATAAAAAAAAGAGATGCAGAATGAGCAAGTCCAACAAACAAACTGTTTAATGGTTAGTGCTTTCGTCTGCCACTAATAAGCAAACTTCATCAGACAAGGAAAATAGGAAATTACATATTTTCAGTAGTAAAAAATACATGACATCACTTCCTATCTCTGTTAAAAAGACATAACACTTTTAAATATATGTATAAATATATATATATATGTATATATATATATATATATATATATACATATATATATATATATATATATATATATATATATATATATATATATATATATATATAAAATTAAATATTATATGCATATGTAGCTATGTAAACCTATAGTTAAAAATCATCTTTCTAAAGATTTAAGTTTTAAAAGACATTTCACATTACAGTTGTCATTTAATCCTAGGTAGCTGAAAGCATTCAAAACCAGCTGCCTGTTGAGTTCCTTTTCTTCCAACAGCAATGACCAAGGGCCACCTTGAATGTCTGTGAGAAGTTGTTCTATAACCACAAATGAAAAAGTGTGCCCTTGGTTGCTACTGACATTTCTGGCTAAGGCATTAGTAGGATTTTGTTTCCCTATATTGTATATGTGCTCATAAATGCATTGTTTTAACTGTCTCTCTATCTTACCAACATAAAAACATTTGCATTTATCGCACTAAGCTAAGTATATCAGTCCTTTTGTTTCACAGCTGAATCTAATTGTTATGTTCAATTGATGTTTGTTGACAGTTATTATTTTGCCAACTTTAATGTACTTGCAAAAATGGCATCTGTCACATTTATACATCCCGGGACTGTTAACATAGTTTTTATTAGGTCTTTCAAGTAAGGCTTTCAAATGACAGCCTCTTTTGAATGTTACCTGTGTTCTCTCTCTGACAGATTTACTAGAAGAAATGTTTTTGAAAAGATTTTACCCTTTCTCTCTAGTAGATAATTTAATGATGGAAGTTGCACATAAAAGAGGGGAAGGAGTCTTTAAATCAATTTTTGGTAGTAGCTTGAGGTCAAAACGTTCAAATAAATTTTCTCCCAAAAGCTGAAGAAGTCACTGTAAATGTATCTGTTGACTTCAATACAACTTTTACTACCCCTTTTTCTGTCAATGCACTCACTTTCAAAGGGATTATTGTGAAAAACTGGGACTTGATTCTGAATGATAGTTCGGTTTGTCTAAAGCTGGGTTTTAGATTTAGCCTCATAGGTTTGGTCTGTTTGTCATAAAATTTTGGTTTTCTGACAAATCAGGGAAGACTAAAGTTACTAAATAATGACTTATGAATTTCAGACTTCACATCCTTCAGAAAATGCATGTTAACACATGTCCTGTTGTTCTTGCATCTTTCTAAGTAAAAAAGAAGAATATTTAAAATATGTTCCTATTTTTGGCCCATTGTATTTCCATTATGTTAGGCTTTGTCCAGATTTCTTGCACTATTATGTATAGCTCTCAACTGTCAAGATTTTTGCAGACTGTCCAGATTTTTTTGCCTCATATTTTGGCCTATTCCCCATAAAATTTGTGGTTTGCTTGTAAATCACTGAGGATTGAAATAACTAAATAATATCATAAATTTGAACTTCATACTTCATTCCCTTCAAAAAATACATGCTAAGACAAATGCTGTTATTCTAACAGTGTGCTGTGTCTATAAGAGCAATATGTAAATTCAGTCCCTATTTTTGGGGCTTTGCCCACCCATTATATTTGGATTTGTCCAGATTGCTTGTGCTAAGATATTGAAAGGTATGGAGGTATGGTATATAATGCCCTAGTTTGGGGAGGGGGTTAGTCAATAACCTTGATCAGGCTTCACTCTGTAATTTGGTTACAGGAGACAAGAGCCAGAATTTCACCCACTACCAGACTGTGATGGAATTGTGAGTTTGAGTTTCAGTGCATTTTCAGGGAATTATGAGTTTTAGTGCATTTACAAGGGATTATAAGTTTCAGTGCATTTTATGGAATTGTGAGTTTCAAAAGAAGAGAAGCCTACTGTTGCTCATGCTAAGTCTGTTTTCAATTTGTAACTAACTGTGTGGTTTATAAGCAAATTGCAGTCACTGATTGTGCTGTAGAATTTGAAAGCAGTGTTAGTAGCAAAATTGCCTTTAGTGCAGAAGGCTATGGATTCTAGTCCCACATCATGTATATGAAGTGCTGATATTGTAGTGCCCTATCGATTGCTGATTATTTGATGCATTTTAAGGGGGGATTGGGGATCTCCACTCCTGAGTGTGTCCTACTTTGCATGAGATGCCTACTAACTATGAACTTTTGCCAGGTTGTCAGTCATTCTCTATTAGAATATTACCAGTTTATCCATTTTTCAATGTAACATATGCAATTAAGTCTTCAAAGACAACAGTCACTCGATTTATAGAAGAAACAATGAAATGTAAAGTTTTTTGCCAATAGCAACCTCTTCATTAATTAAAGATCTCTTTAGTGTGGAATTACTCACATAACTTTTATTTCTGCAGATTGTGCTTATTGACTGACTTTGGTGAATTATAATAACAGTAGTTTGAGTGGAATTTTATGGTTGAAATTTTCTGAAATGGGGTAGTTTTGTTTCATTGCTTACTGGAAGAATGTTCAAAACTACAAATTTAAAACATTCTAACAAGTGGTACTGTACTATACAAGAAATATAATATAATATAATCAGGAAAGTGAATCAAAGAACACATACATGTATGCATGGCCCTAAAAATGTGTGCAAGAAGCCTATGGTTTGAAAACAGCCCAAAGATAAACTTAATCCTCCACTGGCCAGATGCATTTTCTTTGAATGTGGGTTTTAATGCCATTTCAATGACTGTGAGTTTCAAGGGCAGAGGAGTTTACTGTTCTTGCTAAGTCTGTTTTCATTGTGAAACTGTATTGTTTGTTTAGCAAATGGCTATCAGTGTCTGTGCTATGTTATTTCAATATTTATAATCATTGTAGGAAAAAAAAGTATGCACACTGACAGGTTTGAACAGTATTTATGGCAACTGGGGAGAAATAGCCAAGTAATAGAACACTGGAATGACTGGAAGGAGGCTCCCCTGGGGATAGGGAGTTGCTGCAGGAGGGGCTGCTCTGGAGGGCCCCAATTTATTACCCTCCCTGGGTCCCCATTTGACCATGATCCTGTTCAGATCTGGGGTATGCACGTCTTTAAAACCATGAGTGAGATTTCTGGGATTTGTGGTTTCTACATAGAAAACAGTGAGTCTGTGATGTTTCAGTGCTTGGTTTCTTATTGTTATGTGTACATTATGTACAGTTTCTGATGTATGCTTTGACTAACTATGACATAATGATCTGAAGTGCATGATACCCAGATCTGAGTTCATGAAGTTAATGCATACTATTTTGCTGCTTAGAGTATGAAGATACTAGTGTTGACTGACAAATGTGTGACAACTAATATGCACCAGGATTAAGCACTAAAAAACATTCAGCTTGACATATTTTTCAAAAATTACAGTCCACTTTTCATTTTACTCCATGACAGGAGCATAATATTAGTATACAACATACTGTGCATAATCACACCCACAGACACACATACACACACACACACACACACACACACACACACACACACACACACACACACACACACACACACACACAAGTCATGTGCACCCAGAGCCATGTGCACATACATACATACATATCTATATAAGTCCATATGAAACATAGTCAGACTTACTTCTGTCATCCCAATGAAAATTACCTACATAAACAATAAAATAACATCCCAAGGTAGCACTATTAATTCATATGCAATACAAATTAAAGTAAATTTTCATTTCCTTTACCAACAGTCTAGAGTACATACAAATTACAAAATGAATACTTGGCAGCTTATAAAACATTATGAGTTATCACTGCTTAAGCCAGACTTGCAAAAAGAAGAAACCTTCTTTTGTCTACAGTATAATACACTCCTCTGCTTCTTGGATGCAGATCAAAACTAACCCCAAGTAGTGAGGAATACTGCTACATTTCTCTGAACAAAACTGACTCTTTCTGTATAAAACAATTAAGTAAACACTTGAAACATTGTGACCTGCTACAGCCAGTCCCAAAACATGGAGAATGAATGGCCCAAAACTTAAATACATATACTATGTCCAGGATGCCATTTTTCGGCATATTCCCTTTTCTCCGAGGTATGGTGATCTCATAGCTGGTTTATATATTTGGGAGGGGTGTTGGGATGCCCCCTCACATGGGGGAAAGGTGCAGGAGGGTGCTTGCCCCCCCACAAAATGAAGTTTTAAGGAGAAGAGTGATTTTTCAAGATTCACTCTTCCTCACTTTTCTGTCTTTTTTCAGCTTTTCAGCACTCAGTATTTCAAGTGTCAACATTTCAATAGGGAGTTGAGCAATTATCTTTCTGCAAGCTTCTATTTATGTATTTATATCTTCGTTTATCTTTATTGCAAAGATTGGTCATAGGACCCTTACCAGCCACAACCTGAGTCCAAAGGCACAGCTAAATAATTGCATATAATTACATATAATCATATTCAGTTACATAGAATGTATTGCCTTTACAGAGCATACCCTTGTAAAAAAACAGCATTGAAAAAACACACAATTATTCATCACTTCTGTTATAAGATAAATATTACTTTAAGTCTTATGTATTAGTGTGCAACTGACAATTGTATTCCCTTTTATGCAACAAGGTTATGGCTTGAAAGGGTCTTAGTGGCTATCTCCATCTACTCAACACTAAACAAAGGAAACACATGAAAAAAGCAAATACATGTCTAAACAAGGGAAATGAGACAGGATAGCTGCATCAGAAGAAAAAAGAAAGATGGGTGAATACTTAAGAATGACATTGGGACATAGGACATCATAAAAGAATGGATTAAACCCAGCATGCATTTGTAGGGAGTGTCGTTATATAAATTTGCAGTGAGATATAAAAGGGGCTATGAGACTCAGATATAGTGCCAACTTGAGGCTTATTATTGCATTCTAAAACAAACCAAGAAGAAGCCTTGCAGTGTGGAGGGTGTGACGTTCACTTCCTGGATAATGTTAAGTATCTAGCTCATTAATAAAAATCGAACTGTAAAGTATGTGCTACAAAACAATAAAATAGAAAATAGTAGGTGGTCCACAGCTGAGTTAGAAATGGTAGGTAGTCCACAGCTGAGTTGTAAATGGAATACCCTTTATTAAAACACACAAACAAGTGATCCTAGTTGAGTATACCGAAAAGCATCAAAAACATTCCTTATTTATATATAATCAGGTTATTTGGAGCAAGGGAGTGGTTACAGAGGGTGGTTCTGTTAACAGCAATAAAAGCATTACAATCATTCCTTTAACCAAGTCCCCCTTCCCCTTAATGCCACAGTATAATTAGAGACTGTGCTACCTAAAACTGAAACTAAAAAGCTAGAGACAAATTACAATATAAGACCAGCTTAACACTTTATATAGGCTAACCAAATCATCCAAACTATATTAATTAAGAAACAAACTAAGAAACTGATTAGCTAACTAACTAACAAAAAGATCTACCACTAGACAACTGTCAGAATAAATATTAATAAATATAAACTAAACAACTTAACAAAGATCATGTTCATATCAAATAAATATTTCATCAGGTTTCTGTGTTAATAACCAATTATACAATGATTGAACACTTGGACCAAGGGAAAACTGACACAGATCTTCCAGGTCTATATTACTTCATTGAAACCCAACTTCACTGAATGTCCATTCATCAAACACAAATCAGCGAACTGCCATCTATTGAACGTTCACGTCAGCGGACATGCTTCCCAGGAAGTGAGTTAGTTGCCTAACATACTGAGTGACACACATACCACAGTAATATCAAATCCACTAAAGTGGGGGCTATGCCATGCTCCCAATGTAGGGGCTCTGCCCCAACACCCCCTACTCATATATATCAACTCTGAGACTGCACTACAGTGGGGAAAAGAGCAAGTTTCCATATGTCAGTCAACAATCTCACTTCCCTGGGACAAACATTCACTGATGTGAACATTCGATGAATGGTTGTTCGCTGAAGTTGGGTTTCGATGAAGTAATATAGACCCCAGAAAACCTACCAGAGTTAGTTTCCTGCTACATAATATAAGTCACATTCCCACCAGAACAAAATATAATATTGTTAAATCACAGGACTACAGATTGGTTAGGATCACAACAAAAATGGAACCTTTCCTTCAGTACCTAAATGATCTTGAGAATGATTTTTTGGTCAGGGGATATGAAAGCAATATGTTAAGAAGCATTTTGGAACCTATACTTGAACTAAAAAGTACAAATGCACCAGCACTTAACATTTCTTGTAGGAGGGTTTTGAACAGCAAATCTAAAGACAGTTGCATCCTGACTTTTATTTGTGACTATTACAGCATCATTAATGTTATTAGAGAGAACTGGGCCATAATTACTGAAAGCTCATATTCAATGGGCATCCTTGGAGAAGCCCATTCTTTTGAGTATAGGAAAGACAGAAATATCAAGAGTTGGGTTGAAGGCAGGCCCTGACCACAGGATACATGCGTGTGGAGCCTACTGTGCCTTTTGTCAGCACATACAAGAGGGAGACATGTTTTTCTACCCTTATTTAAATAAACTGATTAAAACAAATGCAGGGAGTGAATATAACTCAATGCAGGTTGTTTACAGGCTGAACTGCAATGACTGTGAAGCATTTTATGTGGGGAAAACACTCGACAGACTTAAAAGAAGGATTTCTGGCCATCTTTCTGAAATTCGAGTCCAAGAATCATACACTGGCTCAGCCCTTGCAACTTTGTAAAAGGCACACTGGTTTTAAATTTCAAACTGTTGACCATGTGGACCTTTTGGAACTCAAAGGAGACATCTTTAATTTTTTAGAAAAATGTGAACTATTGTGGCAGCTGAAACTGAACTATTTTAGAAAATCAAGGCTGAATTAGTATTGCTCCACAAAAAGCATACTAGAACTCCGAAAACTGTCCCACTGTTTAAAAGACTTTTAAAAGACTGATATGGGACTGATTAATGATGACATTACTTGCTAATATTGTTAAAAACAAATATCAAAGCCTGTAAAAATTTTACAATGAAAATAACTGCATTGGTGATGTTTTCTGATATATATATAGCATTTATTTATATTTTAGCATGGTTTATCTGTTAAACATTCTCACGTTTTTAACTGTTTTCAACATTCTTAAAATTCTTTGATAACTCCAGCCACAATGCAAAGTTTCTTCTTGGTTTGTTTTTGACCCAGTATAGGTTGCATAGTGGGTTTTCTGAGACTTCGAGGATACCACAGGTTTTTTCTTTTTATTATTGCATTCTCAAGTCTGTAACAAGGTCACGACTAGAACGGGTCATACTGGCCCAGATAACAGACATATAAATAAACAAACAAAAAATTATCAGACAAATAAATGTATAAAAAGGAGGAAGTAGGGAGTCCAAATGCGTCAGAAGATAAAAAAAGATGAATTGAATGTTTACAGATGACATCAAAACGTATTTCTTCATGAAAGGAAGGTGGGAAGCTGGAATCATGTATATTTGCAATGGGATATAAACATGAGTGCAGGATGCAAAAATAGCGTGAAAATGTAAAGATCAGTTTTCAAAGTACTAGTTTCAAGTGATAACAATAAGTGACGGAGAAAATCCTTTGACTGTTATTTGCATATGAACATACGCATATGTTCATGACAAATTCATACTACTGTAAGCTTTGTTAAGACAATTTTTAGCTCATAATCCTTTAAAAGATAACACAGACTTTACAGGGTAGTTGACTTGGACTTGAGTGCTATATGTGAGTTGTATGTGTTCAGTTGTGCTTGGTACAAGTTCTGGAAGATACGATGCATCTTTAAAGAAATGTGTAAACAGCTGTGCACGGGAGACTCCAGTGCATTCTTCAATAAATTTGCAGTATTAGCTGATTTTCCTATTTTCTTTTTTTTTCTTTTTTTTTTATAGGGCACTTTTCTTGATAAGATGAATCCATGACAACATTGCTGAAAATAGCAATGTATGATATGTTGCTTTTCTGTTCATGCAGACACAACACTTTAGTTTATCCTCTAAAATAAGCTTCATTAAAAAAATAGCGAAGGCAAGAACTGTGTACATCAAGGCTCAACTATTCACTGCAATGGTTCAGCTTGAATAAGTCGTGCTTCTGTAGCAGGTCTTGCTTTTATTTTACTACGTGTCACACTTTATCACTGAAATCAATTACATCTAATAGGTTTTCTTAGTTTTAGCCATGTATGCCCACTAAGCTGGAATACATGATTTTGCAAGGTCTTTTAAGAAAGGTGACAAAAAAGACTCCTCGTCTTCACACTGTTTGAATAAGTGATATGATTTTTGTAATTATGACTGAAAACTGGAAAAGGTTGATCAAACCCAAGCCTTAACAAACAGTGATAATCTGAAATAATTCAGACTCTGGTGAGTTGAAGTATAGTTTGCTAGTACTTGAATGGGAGCATAGTGTGTGTTGTGTGTGTGTGTGTGTGTGTGTGTGTGTGTGTGTGTGTGTGTGTGTGTGCGTGTGCTTGTGTGTGTGTGTGTGTGTGTGTGTGTGTGTGTGTGTGTGTGTGTGTGTGTGTGTGTGTGTGTGCGTGTGCGTGTGCGTGTGTGTGTGTGTGTGTGTGTGTGATATGTATATAGATGATACAGATATAGACAGATTGAAAGATAGATATTCACCCTTCCTACATACCCTCTTAACTTTTGGATGAAGCTTTATACCTTTTCTCTTGATAATGCACAGGCTCCTATATACAGAAAGGCATGATTCATATATTTTCAAAATTAAGTCTATGGCTAATAGCTATGGTCTCCTATACTGTATGGCTTATAACTGCACTTATGGTAATTCCATACATCTATTAAAACTTAACAAAAGACCTATTATTCTAAATGATATTCAGAGATAAAACACATATTACAAAAATTACAACATGGACATCAATATTAATATTTTTTTCAGACTTACCTACCAGTGTTCCTTTCATAGGCTATTTTGCATATGCTTCTTTTAGATAATATTAGCACAGCAAACTGTTCATGAACCATGTGAGGGTTGCGATGAAAATTGTAAATATGTTTTCTTTGTTTTCATGTTTTGCTTGCTTTAAAAAATATATGCATTTTACTGTGGAATTGTAGCTGAGGTAGTTAATTAAAGAAAGTTTGAATTTCTTAACAGACACTTCAGTAAGTGTGAAGTATGACATAAGAGCAAACAGTTTAAGTGTTAGATAATTAAGCTCTTACTTCAGAGAGAAAGTAATACACAACTTCCCTGCCACAGTGATAGAGTACCTCAGATAGAAGAGGCGGTGAAGCTGAGAAACAGCAATAAACTTTGGTTGTGAGATTCCAAGCACTTGTGTCTGCCAATACTTGCTGGTGCATAGCAAAGATAAGATTAATGATAAATACAGTTTCTAAATTATTTGACAAGTTAGGAACTGGAGCATGTTGCACCATTTTCTAGTATACATTTTAATAAGAAATTATAGATTCATGGTTCCTTTATTTGTGCAGACATGCACAGAAAAGTTGGGAATAATAAATTAAATTATCGAGCATTTAATCAAATTTGTCACTACAGAGCATGTGAATAAATGTCTTTTTCAATACCAAACCAAGGAAAAAGATAATGACGTAGGAGCATAATAATCTAGACAGCAAATTTAATCATAAACTTTCTCCATATTTTCTTCAGTGCAGCTTTTTTCTGTGGCATCCCATCTTCTACTGCTTTTGAAAGAATATCTGTGCAGTCCCTTTAATGCAGTATTAGTCGCTTCAGTAACACTGATTTTCTTAACAATATACTAGTACTGCAACATGGTATACATTTGTATTCTCAGTCTGGCGAGAATATGTTCATGTTTCTGAACTAATTTCATTTGACTTTTACCATTCTCTCACCTTTATCAGGATAATAGTAGTCCCTCTGAACACATGTACATTTTAATTTTCATAGACCAGAACTGGCGGAAAATCAGGGGGTCAAGAGCTATGATTAACAATCATAGAAGTAAGAAGATGTATTTAATGTTTTCTTTTGCTACTTCTCAGAAATCTGTGATATATGATAATTAACCTTTTTATGCATGCTATGTTGATAGTAAATGACAAAAACCTGTGTGGGAAAAGTCCTTCTGCAGCCTTGCATAAGAATTTCTCATTACCTAATGAGGAGCACTGTTATACAAAAACAGGTGGCCCATCATCTCATCACTATGCACACCTCTCAGTTTAAAGATTGTAATTTTGTTTTAATCGACTTTTAATGAACATCTCTGCTGTTAAAACATTCACAGCTGTTTGATATCATTATTAAATTTTAAATGAATTGTTATAAGATCTGTTACAGTATGTGGTAAAACGTATGTCTGCATATATTCCAGACATGCATTTTATATTTTTCTCAACTATAGTAAATAGTTTCACTAACAAAAAGTAAATAGTTTTACGAACAAAAGGGAGGCACTTGATGGTGATCTTTGTTTAATCAAGTTTGACTAAAACAAATATATATATATACATATGGAGAGAGAGAGAGAGAGAGAGAGAGAGATAGAGAGAGAGAGTATGTGTGTATAAACATGTAAAGAGCAAAATGTTGTGGTCTATTCTACACAGATTGCTTATGAATTTCAACAAGATCAACTGGCAATTGGACAATATCCAAAAGCATATTCGTTAAAAGGCAAGCATTGTGGATTCTGTTATGAAATTCAGTGCATGTACAATATAGTTGCATGTACAACTTACTTCATAGTAAAGTGTCTGACATCATATGCATCTCTAATTAAGAGAGAAAGAGATGCAGGCTGAAGTGATCATGCTATTTCTTAGATTCAGCTGGCTTAAATTCTAAATCTAGTACATGCAGTAGCCAAAGTGCAGTTTTTATCCTTTATTCATTGTCATACATTTTCTATCTGGAGTTAGTGATATTCACAAATAAAGTATAACTGTTATCTATGTACAGAACAAAATAAGGATGGCACATAAAATTAAGGAAGCAACTCACATAATGATTACTTCATACCAATATGATACAAGATAATTACTGTATATTCCTTTATCAGTTTTGGCACTGCGGTGCACAAGGCCAGGTTTTCGCAGTGCACAAGGCTAGAGTTTAGAAACAAAATGAAGGGTATGATGCTCCCACTGAAATGAATGCCCAAAAGATGTTACATCAGGTAGCAGATCATGAGATATTAAAAGAATTATTGATTGCATACAGCATATTTTATCATACTAGTAAATTAAACAGGTTAAAGAAAACAGCATATTTTTTTCTAAACAAATCAAATTCACATCAAGAGACATTAAAGAAATGGTGAATGTGAGAAAAAATATTTAAAACAGTATTAGAACATAACACAGCAGTTTCCCAATGATATGGACATATCTTAGAGAAGCACATTATTATAAATCAGTAATAAAGGAACTGACAGAGGATGAAACAGAACAGAGGATTTAGCAGGTTCTTTAAAAATACAGATACTTAAGCAAACTGATTGATTAAAACAGTTATACAAACCAAAATAATGTATAATTCTTTATTTCTCATTTAAATTCCCAGTATCTTTCACTGACATCAGATTTAGTTCTAACTATTGTTTATGTCTCTAACATTTATATTTTTCAAAACAACACATTAGAATTCTAATTTCTATTAACATATGAGATGTGGAAATGTAAAACAATAAAATAACTTGAATTAGATCATATGGCATACATGCAGATGGCACCATAATGGATCATAATAGATTTAAACCAAGATCACCATCTTTACAGCTTGACAATTTAATCCCAATGATGTAAGAATAAAGATCACCTTTTAGATGACTACATACACAACAGTTGGCATATTAGGAGACTGGCACTTGATTGTGTAGATGTGAATCCAAGAAACTCTAAATGTGATTAATTGGAAATGAAATCAAATTACAAATATCTTAGTTACATGGACGGATAGACATAGATATATAGATAGATGGATCGGTAGAGCTAGACAGATAGATCGATCTAGACAGACAGACAGATCGATTGACAGACAGTTAGATAGATAGATAGATAAATCAACTGACAGCTACACTGGCTCTTACAACACTGTGTTTTAGAGAAAAGGGAATTTTGTAAGTTCCAGTAATTTCAGATTTAGTATGTTTTCCACATTATTGCTCTTATATTTATCCAGTCCTGAGGCCCACACTCACTGTCTATCCTCAATCTTGTGAGGGAAACTAGACCTTGGCATTTTCTTTGTGGAACAAAAGAATGCATACATATTTTATGAAGTGCCAGTTTGTTGTGCATTAATATTTTTCATGCACAGACACTACAGGTAGCAATATTGAATCCTCTCATACACAAAGACCTAGTTTACTGTTGTTCTACCATCACTAAGCCACTGTGATGCTTAAGTGTATCCTAAAGTACATTATAACAAAAACACATGAAAACATTCCAATTTCCCTGAGTTCAACCACATGATGACTCAGGCTGATGAAAAGAAATAAAACAAATAGTTAAACCCTTAACTAGTTGAAAATTCCCCAAAAAAACAATTTTGGAGGGTTATGACCCCTATGACTCTTAATTCCAATTAATTCAATATTTTAAATCAACAGTTTCATAATCATGGAGAAATGCAAAAAGATCAAACACGCTCCATCACTTCCATGAAGAAGCAGAAATCTCACAAGCAGTGATTTTTCCTTTTTAATAGAAAAAAAACTATCAATAAGTTCAACACTGGTTTTAAACTGCTGAAATTATAACTCTTCAAATTAAAACATGACTAAGTCAACATATATATGAACATATTTATGTTCTCCCTTCCTTTCTATGTAATTCCTCTTAATCTGCAGTTTTCTTTATAAATTAGCCATGCAGTGCACACACAAGCAATTTTTCTTTTACTGTACTCAGTTTGTGGTATTATTAAAATAGACAAAAAAGGTTTACTCTTTTTATGTTAAGTCAAATGCATGCAAAAAAAAATACATGTGAGCAGTAAACTGCAAATGCTGTTTAATTAGATTTCATAAAAAACATCTTTTGACCAGTGGTAATGCCCCCTGTAAGGGTATCATGAAGGATATTGGCCTAAAGAAAGATTACTAGTCTCAGTGGAATCACCGACTGAGGTGATGAGAATGGGACCTTTAGGTGGGAGATTCAGTGAAGTAGTATTTGAGAGCCTGTACACATCAAATGTAGTGATTCTTCATATTCTGGAGTGTGTTTAGATGTATGGGTGCATGTCTACACCAATGGCCAGTTTGATGTGGATCACACTGTGCATGGCTATTTATAGCACTGATTATATTATACCTTTTGTAAAGTAAATCTGTGAAAAAAACATTTTACAATGCTAGTTCTTTAATTGTGTCAAAATGTAGTGGTGGAGCTCTTAGAAGTCCAGTATCTTTAATGTCAGCACTGAGTGGAAGAGTAGTGTGAAACATAAAACCAAGTCAGCAGCAGCTAATGGCTTACCAGGCACCCACTGGTAATCCCTCAGAGACATATGAAAACGCAGAGGTTTCCATGAGACAGCTTTAACTTTTAAATGTGATTTTGGTCAAGAAAACAGTAAGTGAGGAGGAAGACATTTGACAGTCATTGTGGGCACTTGTAAAACCTGATGTCCTAAGGCCCTAATGGGGTAACAGAAACAATTAACTGTATTATGGCATTAGAATAGAGTTAGAGTACTACCTGAAAAGGGAACGTGCTGTTACTTGGAAAAATGAATGGTTATTAACCACGTGATGTAGAAAAGTCCACAATACTCTGATACTTTCAGGTATATAATCAGGAATGAGACATTACTTAAATTACATGGAAAATTGCAGAACTGATATTTCTAAAAAGAATAAATCTGAGTTGATGAGGAAAAAAATAAACCAAGGAAAGAAAAATATTGATGTGAGCAAGCAAGACATATTCATATTATATTGAAGATTTTCCCATCACCTGTCTTTAGAGCAAAATATGAATGCTGTGGTTAAGCTAGTGGTTAACTTTCCCCCTCTTTTTTTCTCTCCACTCTGGTGTAACAGCAGAGTTGATATATGTCATTTAAATGTTTAGAGGGGTACACCATATGGAAGAGTTCAGGATGGCTTGCCTTCCTGAAAAAAAAAATGTTTCTGTTTTTTATTTGATGTTTTTTCAGTTTAAACCTGTGAGCTTTCTGAAAATTTGTAGAGACCTGATACACCAACAAAAAGTTAGTAGAAATGATAAAACAGATAAAGTCATTGACGGATGGACCATTACCTCTCCATTACTATTATTTTAGGGTTCAAAAGCACATTACAAATTGTATTTATTTATTTGTTTGTTTGTTTGTAAGTATCTCTATTGGGTATGTGGACCAGTCACTACCCACTCTTTTCAGCCATGACTTGTGCAATGAAGACAAATATAATTGCCATGTATGTGGACACTTTTTTGGCAGTGGGACCAACTTCCCTCAAGTTCTGGCACTGTAATGCCCACTTTTTCTTCTATTTAAAAGATTCACCACTGACTTTAATTATTGCTCCTGCCTATTGCTCCTTCTATCCATGATGCCCACTGCCTATAGGACTGGCTGCAGCTCTGTGCCTTCCAAGCAGGGGCCCAGAACAGGCAATTCAGTAATGTCTTGCAATGTCCTATATTAGGGAATGTCTTCTTTCTTTCCCTTGTTGAGAACAAATCTGTGCAATTGAATATGTGGTCCTACATGTCCTGTCAGCTGGGAGTGGGCAGCAAAGAGTGATCATCATGCTGCGAAGAGGAAGAAAATAGGAGGTTTATGGGTTCACATGGTTATAGTTAATTACTACACATTCAGTTCAAAAGTGCATCAAGGAGCCTAACCCAAATTCCCAACTGCACTGATGCACGGTCTGGTTAAACAACTTGCTCACAGTCACATGGTAGGTAAATGAAGGTAGAAAGATTGAAACTCATCCTTGGAACAGTAAGCAGCTAGTTAACAATTCTAAGCATTAGTCCTCTGCACTATCTACCAAATTCTGAGCTCTAAGCCCCTAAACATGTGCTACTAGTCTGGAGGTGCAATGTGTGATAGGGTCTAGTGAGGCATGTCCCTACATTTATGGTTGATGCCTTTATTATTACTTTCCACAGCTAGAGAGGTACAATAGAGAATCAACATCAGGAACACCCATGAGCATTGAGTTGTCTACCACTTCAATACACTTCTCTTTTCCTCTTCTCCAAAAAGATCTTGAGCTGTAAATGGAACATGGGTCATCAGGGCTGCAGTCAGGGTTTTATCTTTCAGTGCCATCAGAACAGCTATACATGGACATGAGAGGTAGCCAGAAGCAGAAACACCTGGAGAAAAGGCTCCCTATTGAAATGTTGGCACTCAAAATGTTAAGTGCCAAAAAGCTGAAATCTGATATCTGTGCAGTAACTGAGACCTGGTTCAAGGCTCCACCGAGCACCCCTGCAATACCAGGCTACAGCTCTTACCACCCATTTTGGCCACCAAACCAGGACCAAAACACTAAAGGTGGAGGAGTGTCCATATTCACCAGAGATATTCACAGGTTAGTTGCCCAACACAATGCGTCTGAAATTCTCCAGGTGCAACTAACACTAGATAAGACTGCAATCCAAATTGTAGCTTGCTACAGATCCCCCACCATGCCCCAAGATTCTCACTACACCTTTCTAAACATAATGGAAAATATTAAGATACAACCAAACACCCTAATACTGGGTGATTTCAACGACCCTGCCATTAATTGGGAAAACTACTCATGTACCAACACCTTTGCCCAACAGTTCTTGGAATTCATAAATTCCAATGCCCTGGATCAACTAATCCATAGTCCCACCAGGGGTTCCAATATCTTAGACCTTGTCATTACCAACATGGGAAATTGATGCTCCACACCTATGATCACCCCCTCATTGGTCAGGTCTGACCATAAGCTAATCACCCTTGACATCCACATCCCTCCCCCACCCCCCAGCAATGAAACCTCCATAAAAAACTTCTCCAAAGCCAACGTCATGCTACTCAAGTCAGAAGTGACAAACTTCATTACACCCATGCAGATGGAAACTGAAAGTTTGACTGCTGAATCCTACAATAAGGCACAGTACAAGCACATCCACTAGAGCATGAATCGTGCCATCCCAAATACAACCAAGATGCTCTCCTCCAAAAAATGGAAGCCAATCTGGTGGTCCCCTGCCATAAATAACCTTTACAACACAAGGAAGAAACTGTTGCAGAAAAGAGGAAAATCCCAGGATGCAAAAGACTCCCTTACCATTCTCAGCTGAGATCCGTCATAAATCCTCCAAAGCTAGTTACGAAAATAAAATTGCCAAAGATTCCAAAGACAGCCACAAGGCATTCTATAGCTATGTCAAGAATCTAAATGGCAATGCTTAGATCTGCAATGAGTTACAACAGAGTGGAATTAAATATACTGATCCCAAGGATATTGCCAATATTTTGGCAGATCGATTCAGTGCCGACTTCACCCTCCTCTCACCCCCTAAAGGGCTCATCCCAATACCAAAAGATTGCCAAATTCAGGTAATAATGGCCACACAGGTAAAAACTGCACTCTCCAAAGCTAAGAATACAGCATCTATGGGACCAGATGACATCCCGGGCTGTGTACTACATGAACTACAAAATGAACTGGCACCTCACCAAAGTGCCATGTTTAATCATAGCCTCACCTCAGGCTTCGTGCCCACTGAGTGGCACACAGCTACAGTTATCCTACTCCACACGTGGGGATCCACCTTGGATCCTGGGAGGTACTGCCCAATCAGTCTGATAAGCCTGATCTGCAAGGCCATGGAATGTATAGGTTCCTATTAGATGACCAAATATGCATTCTGTCGAATGCATCGTGGCCGAACTTAAAAGAACGAAAAGGCAAAATAGAGAAGTGGCTTGTAAGCGAATTCTTTCCCAGGGAAAGCATTTGCTTGGCTGCTTCTGTTACTTTGCCATTTCCGGCACTGTAGTGCGATCTCGGAGTTGGTATATTTAAGTAGTGTGGTGAGGGAAGCACAGCCCCCCACATCAGGGGGGTAGGGGGTGAAGGCCCCCTACTTTATGTATTATTTCAATTTTTTCTTTATTTTTCTTTATTTTTTTTTTGAAACAGCGATTTTTTTTTTCCCTTGGAAAAAAATCACTGTTCTGAGCTTTCGAGATTGTAAGCTTTCACTTGCATGGGGTCGATCATTCATCATGCGCTTTTTTATGCGTTCGATGATATAATATAGACCCGAATGTATTATCATGGAACTTATAAACAAAGACATTGACAACCTTCAAACATTGAACCCCACCCAGTTTGGGTTCATGAACAGCCAATCTTGTCTCCTGAACCTGATTGACTTTTTCGAATCAGTCTCCAGAGCTGTGGACAAGGGTAAGGCTGTCCATACAGCCTATCTGGACCTTGCCAAGGCCTTCGACACCATTCCCCACTCTGGAATCATAGATAAACTTACTAAGCTGGGCATTAATCCCTATGTTACTCGATGGGTTGCCAACTGACATTGAAATAACCCACACTGTAAAAGTAGCCAACTCCAAATCCAGCTCCAAACAAGTGACAAGTGGAGTACCTCAGAGTTCAGTTCTGCAGCAGCTCTTTTTTGGCATCTACTTCTCTGAAGTACATGCCAACACTAAGGGACTCTGGCTAACAAAGTTCGCAGATGACTGCAAACTGGGAGCCAAATGATGTGGATATTCTACAAAAGGGCCTTACAGAAACAGATGCTTGGTGCCAGAGCCATGGGATCAAGGTCAATGCCAAGAAATGTATAGTTATCCCCTCTGGGAAAAAAACATGTACCCGTGAATTACCACATAGGTGGCAGTACACTAAACACTGAAAGTGAGATAAGAGACTTAGCGCCACAACAGGTGGACAGTGGTCTCACTTTCGATAACCACATCGCCAGTACAGTCAGGAAATCCATCTATGTGGCACACCTCATCACTAAGGGCTTTTCATCCAGAAAAAAGGAGGTCATTGTCCTACTGTACTCATCCCTCAATAGACCTATTATAGAATACAAGACCCTATTTGGTATGTACTTCTCAAGACATCTGCAGCAACTGGAAAGGCCACAGAAATACCTCACTAAAAGAATCACAGGCCTAAAGATGCCCTACGCTGACCATGTAAAAAAATCCCAGCTATACTCTGTTGCATATCGTCTACTCAGAGGTGATCTCTGCTTAACATACAAGGCCATGTCAAACCCAGAGTTGTTGGACATGCTACACCTAAAGAAATCCCAATCCCTCAGAGCCACAAGCTCCAGGGATCTAGACCTTGTCATCACAATATACAAAACATGCTGGAGGGATAGGTTCCTGACCCAGAGACTCCTCAGACTCTGGAATAGACTGCCCATACATGTCAAGCAGAGTGCCTCTTTGGCCCTCTTCAAAAGGAACCTTGATGAGTGGATGGGAGATAGGAAATTCACCCCATGGATCACATCAGTCACCCTGCTAGACAGAGGTCCAGGGAAGTACATATTGTGGGAAGAAATAGCCTGGGAATTGTTATGGCTAGGCTTGTATAGGCCCTAGGGCTGATAGCCTAGTACCAACCTATAAACCTATGAACCTATGAAAAAAAGACTGAAAACCCAGAGAAGACCAAATCTCAAAAATTACACTTCTCCTTAAAACTTCTTTTTGCTTGGAGGGCAAGTCCCACTGTGGGGGGCAAGCTGCCAACACACACACACACACACACACACACACACACACACACACACACACACACACACACACACACACACACACACACACACACACACACACGCACACACACACACACACACACACACACACACACACACACACACACACATATACAGATACCAACTTTGAGATCAGCATACCTCAAAGAAAAGAGAATATTCTGAGAAATGGCATCTCAGAGTTGGTATATACAAGTTCAGTCTTTCAGCCCAAAGTTCTCCACATTTCAAGACTTACTCTAGCAGGTCCCAGCATTTCAAAATATTACCAGAGAAAACCCACACAGACATGAATAGAGCATGCAAGCTCTACACAGACAGTAATGGAAGATAAATACTTTACCTCAGATACTAAAGTTGTGAGGCAGACTTTCACCACTGAAACACCATTCTAGAAAAATAAAATATATTGGGCTTGGTATAAAATGAGTGGCAGAAATGTGAATGAAAAGAACAACTGCCAACTGATAGATTAAAAAATATTAAATATCAAAAAAATAACATTAACCTGGCATTCAGATATCTAAGAAAAAAAATAACATTAATCATCTCAACTTCATCTTCATAAATAACAAAATTTAGCATACTAAAAAGAGTAACACAAATAATTAAACATAGCACACTTGGGAAATGAAGGGTTTGCTACCTGTTTGATTACAGCAGACCAGAATATAGCTTTACTTTTTTTCTGTTTATAAAGAAAAAAGCTCCAGACAAAAATGGTCCGCATGTTTAGTGTTTGCTAAGGCCAAATCAGCAGAAAGATGTATTGGACATTTTATTCTGTGTCGCCCAACTTATAAGTAAGGGCATAGCATCCAGTTCCTGAAACTTTAGCCAACTGAGTTGCACTTGCAAATCTAGGAGTCAGAGAGGAATTCTTTTAGTTGCAGTTTAAATAAATGAATGATGTACATTGTCCTGATTGGTGCAGTGATCATATTTCGGACTTTTGATACACAGTGTGAGTACAGATGTCGAGTAAATTTTTGTCTGACAATTTGGGAGGTAGTAGTGTTGAGTTGTAGTTATAGCTGGACAGGAAGTAGAATCAAACATAATTCTGTGTGTTAAGAAAAGTTGGGTATAATTTAGTTGGTAGTGTAATTTAGACTTTTTGATTTAGAGCAGCGATGTGTTCAATGATTTGTATGATCTGTAAATCTAGCTATCTTGTTATGATACTGTTCTAGTTTTTATTTTAGTGTTGCCTGGAAGTTAGACGTGAGAACCATATAATAGAGAGTGGAGTAGGTATGTAGCAGCAAGTGACTCTGATAGACGTAGGTAGGAATTTCTTGGCTCTGTATAGCATTTCTATTTTTTTGTGATTTTTTTAATATCCTCTGCATATGTAGGTCATAACTGAGGTTGTCTTCTATTATAACCCCCAGCAGTTTTGTATGAGACACTACCTCAATTGGTGTATTGTTTAGGGATGTGATCTTAAAGTTATGTTTGTTTCTCATATGTAAGTGATTTGGGGAAGAATAAAAGGAGTTTGATTTTCTTTGGATCAACAAAGAGTCAATGATTGCAAAAATAGTTTTCAAAAGAGGTAAAGGCATATTCTATAATCTTTTCTAAATGTTCTAAATTGTAGTGTGCCAGGGATGCTTGCTGTATAGAAGTATGAAAATTGTTTATAAAGATATTAAATAAAGAAGGGCCAAGGTTAAAAACTTGTGGTATACCTGTAATGATAGATAAAAGTAAAGGGTGGAATTCCATTTGACTACCCGATAGCATTCTGACAAGTACTTATTAAGTCACTGTAGAGTAGATTCTGATATACCCACTGTGGACAGTTGAAGGAGGAGTTTTTATGAGACACAGTGTCAAAAGCTTTTGATAAGCCTAGGAATAAGAAAGATACAAGTTTACCTCTATCTCTGGCTTTATTTGTTATCTCTAAAAGATATAAGGGCAGTTGTGCTATGAGCAGGTCTAAAATCATGTTGAGTATTGGTTAGTAATTGTTCCGTTATGAGATGCCGGAGTAGTTGTTTACGGACACAGTTTCCCAATATTTGTAAGAGAGCAGATAAGATTTCAATGAATCCAAAATTAGATATCTCAGTAGAAGTTCCACTTTTGTGGAAAAGGATGACATGACATTTTTTCAGATAGTAGGAATACAAGATTCCTGTATTTACCTGTTTATAAGGATGGAGACTGAATAAGAAATGGTGTTCGTAGCAATTGTGAAGTATTCTGCAGGAAGGTTATCCACAGCGTGTGAGCAGGGTTTAACTTTGGATACTATGGGCTGTCCATAGTGTTGTGTGAGGATGTACGCAACATAGCTCCTCTGTCTGACATGCCCCTTGTAGCCCCAAGCTGTGCTTGATCATCTGCACTATCATCATTGGATAAGGACACCCTGATATCAGAAGGAGGTACAGCCACAGTGCTGATGCCAGACAATGCTTCTCATATGAATACATAAACAAAGACAAAAAAAAATACACAGAGTAATTTTGCCTAAATACCATAACCACACATGCAAGTGTTACAATTTCAATTACTAATAAACAACACTACTACATGCAAATACTGTGTGCAGGTGTCATTGCACCTCAATGCAGCAGAGGTACCTAGATACAATAGATGAGACAGGTACTACAAGCATTCATGTGACTATCAAGTGCAAAGATGAATGTAAAAAAAAAATGAATGACGTGCCTAGAGAATCACTAATTGAAATCTTCTGGGGGCTGACCATCTCTGTCCCAACATGCAGCACTGCACTGTGAAAGATTGAGGAGCTGTCTGCACCCTGAAGGATGACTTCCACCTTGGTAAATGGTGGTATTGTAGATGGCCCACCACCTGTAGCCCTCCATTCTCATGCCATGGCCTCTGATTTGATCTTGGCCCTGCGTAGGATATCATTGTCCCTGTGTTGGACCATTTCATATTTATAACCCTAGCTAATAACAGCATTTACATCTTCAGCTATTTTCTGACACACATGGTCATGGAAATGCTTGTCAGAAGCTTGTGCATCAAGGAGCCATCCAACACAGAGATAAAGGACCTGTAGTATCAGCTCATTCTCAGATTCTGAAAAAATTAGGCTTTCATGAGGATGTGCTCTTAGCTGTCTGAGGATCCATATCTCTTTTATGAGGGGAAAAAAAAGGATATCACAACCCAGGTCACTATGATGGTAGTAGACAGTTATTGAATACTATAGTAAATGCCATACTTAAGTCTTTAACACAAACATAGCTGTGCCCTTAACAATGCACCTAACAGTTTAAACACCAAATGCATGTCTCCCCAATACTTAACATAGTGGTAACCTATAAAAATGCCACCACCAGTGTAAAGTCATGATGCATCTCCCAACACCTAAAGAAAAAGGAATAACAGATACCAGAATGTACACATATCAGGAAGCATAGCAACAATATCAAATGGAACACCACCTAAACTTACATTGACAATAATTTTAAACACATGTTTACTTGCCTATCATTGCAGTGGCATGTCAATATGTACATCATTCCAGAAACAAAAGGTTCTAAACTGTTTGCCTGGTAGGCTACTAAAGTCTCCAGCCATGTGCATGTGTGTTGTCCTGACCCCAACAAATACACACGCATATTTATGTATGCATGTGTACATGTATGCATTTATTTATTTGTTTATTTATTTATTTAGTTATTCAGGTTGGTAACCAGGGTAAAGCACTTATCCAAATGAACCTATTTCTCTCTCACCTGGGACAGATAATAAATGACAGTAGGCAAGCAAGTTAACAAAAAGTATTACAAATATAAACAATATGTTGTGCGAAAATAGCAAGGAATCAATAACAGTAATAACAATGAAGTATAGAGTATAAGGGACAATAGGACGGAAAGGTTAGAGTAAGGAGGGAAGAAGAAGAATAATTAAATAATAAAATGATAAAAGACAAAGTATAAAAGATAGCAAAAGTAAGGTAAGAGCACACACACATTAACTATATACAACTTATACAATGTGGAACAGGCGTCACGTATTAGTGTAGGGAAATACTGTGAGTAAGACAAAGGTGCTGACTGGTGAGGATTAGGTGATGAGTCCAGAGGGAAGTCATTTGTAAATTAGTTCAGACATGAGATGATCACTAAGATGGGCATAGAATGAGGGGCATGAGGTTAGGTCTTTAAGATTAGTAGGCAGGGATTCCTAGAGTTTGAGGCCTAGGATGGAGAAGGCACACAGTGCAGTGAAGTTAGGTTCTGGGACACTGGAAAGTGCACCCGAGTTGCTAAGACTTCTTAGATGGTAACTGGGAGTTATCTAAATAGGCTGGTGGCAAGAGAAGGACAAGAGTGTTATTTGAGAAGCTTGTAGATTTGGGATTCAAATAGTAGGTTAACACATTGTTGGACATGTAGCCAGCTAGCATTATTAAGGCTAATATAATGATGCCCATTTTTAGGGAAGAGGGTAATGAAACAAGAAATAGAGTTGCTTATAGTTTGAATGGTGGAGGAGTTTTTCTTGGAAGGTGCTGCAACCAGTGGACGTCCATATTCAAGATGTGCAAATAAAATGCCTTTGCTTGTAGCATTACTGGTTGGACTGGAGAGAAAGGGAGAAATTTTATACTAGCAAAATCAGATGGAACAGAGGGAATTTATTTTATTCAGTATCTGTTCTAGGTGGAGACGAAAGGTCAATGTAGGATGAGGTCACATACACAAAGGCATTTATAGAACCGCGGTAGTGGTGCTGCGATAGTGTTGTCGCCTCACAGTAAGATGCTGTCTGGTTCAATTCTCAGCTAGCTCATCTTCTCCGTGGAGACATGCGTGAATGGGTGTACCTTTGTTGAAGGTTGTGTGTCAGGGCTGGTAACTCATCACGTAAAAATCAACTGCCAATCATTAGCGGACCGGAGTTCCGATGTGGCGACCCCTAACCGGGAAAAGCCAAAAGACACAAACAAACAAACACAAAGGCATTTATAGATTCACAGATTGCTACTAGGCTTATGACCTGGGGGGGGGGGGCTTTCTAAGCCTGGCCAAGTTTTCCTAAAACAATAATGATGTCCTATATCCAAATAGGACATTGAAGGTCAGGCATTTAGAAACTACCTCTGTTCATAAGGGACATGGGTGTCAGGCCTGGTGTAAATTTCCTATTCCCCATCCACTGGTCTTGGTTGCCATTAAACTGGGTAATAGACAAACTCAGCTTCATATGAATGGGAGGTCTGTGCCATAAAAGGGGCAGTCTCTGGCACACATATCTGTCTCTCCAGCATGTTTTGTTTAAGTCACAGACAAAATTCAGGTCTCTAGATCTTTTATTTATAGAACTCTTTTACTAAAGAATATGTGGGAGATTCATAACTGTGGGGTTTGTGGATGCCTTGTAAGCCAGGCATAGATCACCCTTAAACAGTCTATAGAAAACTGAGCAGAGGGAAAGGGCTTTAAGATGCTCTGCATAACGCATGTTTGTTATGTCTTGTATTCTTTTTGTAAGGAACCTATAGTTGCTGCATATGCCTGGTCAAGTAGATTCCAAAAGCAGCATGGTACTCCATGATTGGTCTAATAAGGGCAGAGTACTGTGGGATAAAAACCTCTTTGGACCTAGATGCTGTGCCTTTACTTATAAGTTGCACAACATAAGAGGATTTCCTTACCACTGAGGCCACTTGGTGGTCAAAGATAAGGCTACTGTCTACATGCATACCCAGATCCCTGACCACTGGGTTGAATCTTTGAGGTATATTTTCAACACAGTAATTAGCAGGGATGGTTGACTTCCCAAAGGGTACAATTATGCATTTCTTAGCATTGAGTTTAAGACCATGGCGTCAACACTATTTGTTAGTCAGAGATGGACCTTCTTGAAGAATGCTAGTGTCTGCAGGGGAGATGATGATAACCCCCAGCTTGCAATCATCTGCAAAATTAGTCTGTTATAAACCTTCAGCACTTGCTTCTATTTCAAAGCAATAGATGCCAAAAAGGAGTGGACTCAATACCGAGCCTTGAGGGACTCCACTAGTGACTGGCCTCTTAGTGGAGGTGGCCTCACCTATTTTGACCTCCTGGGTCCTATGAGTGAGACAGTTGGCTATCCAGCAGGTAATAAAAAGGTTTATACCAAAATTAGTAAACTTGTCTATAATGCTTGAGTGGGGTATTGTATCTAAACCCTTGGCCAGGTCAAGGTAAGCTGTGTGCACAGTCTTACCTTCATCCAATGCTTTGGTGACCTTCTCAAAAAGTCACCAGATTTTATAAGCTTGACCTTCATTTAACAAATTGAACTATGATTGGTGCAGTGTTGGCAGGTTACCTATGTCCTCATTCATCATGTCCATGAAAATTCTTTGAAGGATATGACTTGATCAATGGAAGGTCAAGGATAACAAGTGATTCAGAGTTATTCTGCCATGCACAGGAGGTACCAAACAGCATTGTTTTACTTTTGCAGCTGTTCAGGATTAACTTTTTGTTATTAAAGACATTTGATAAGAGAAAGGAAGTCAGCTACTAGTTCTTGCTGTAGGACTGAGGAGGTCAGGATTGAATGACATAAATCCACGTTATAAGTATAAAGTAAGAAAGAAAAGGGAGGAAGATTAAGTGGTAGCTTATTAATGAAAATAGAAAAAGAGTGGGAGCCAGAATGGACTCTGAAGGATTCCTTTAAGAAGAGAGGTAGAAGCAGAAAGGGAGTTACAGAGACGTATCAATTGGAAAGATAATTTTTAAACCACGGAGTTGTATGTCAGCTAGTTTCAATTTCAGTTAGGTGATCTAAAAGAATGTTATGGTCAAGCAGATCAAAAGCTCTGGTGAGGACAGTAGAGATGCTCCAGTGGGAAGGCCTTTATTCATAGGCAGGAGAATGTTATCACTAAGTGTCCAGAATGCAGTAGAAGTGCTCCTACAAGCCCAAAAGCCATGCTGTTTTGAGGACAATATATATTGATTTCTGATGACTTTAATAAATTATGGTGAAACAAAGCAGATAGACAGCACAAAGTAAATAAATATCAACCTTGTACAAGAGTGCAGCTGTAAGGCAAACATACCTTGAATATTTTTGAAAGAATCCCACCCTAGTTCTGGAGCGATTATGAAAACAAGTTTGGTTCGGCAGCACAAGGGGAAGAAAGTAATTTTCTGTACTGTAATGGAAGATCCCTGCTTCATGTTGCCCTTATAAGATATAGATAAAACCATGTGGGCATGTCAAATACTCTGATTAGTTCTCAACTCATTAGACTTTGTGAATCACTCAAGTTACAGGATAAGCAAAGGAAGTAAACATCATGTTGGGCCAACATGATGATGCGCATATACCTAGCACTCATCTGAGCAGTGCTGAAATGAGGATTAAAACACTTGCAAACTACTACCATCCAAGTGTACATCATTAGCAGTACCAGTCAGTCAATGATGTGTTAAAGATCCCCGCTAATAAAAATCACACTTTGAAAGGGTATGTCTAACAGGCAAGTCTTACAAATATGCTTATGTTATACTTACTGGCAAATATGACAGAACTTTGATCCACATATTGGTCATGTCATTTAATATGTATGTGAAGTGGCTGTGCATTCATCCCAGACACGGATGAAGATAGAAATATAGCCCTGTGCAGGTACCATGGACCAGCACCCCACCCTGTCATGTCTTCAGGAGAACAGCAAAAAAAAAAAAAAACCCTTTAACTGTATTTGTATTAAGCCAGTCTACTGATCAGCTAATTAGAGGTCAAGAGGATGTTCCTTCTATTGCCACCATACCTCTCAGTCTCTTAGCACAAGAAATACGGGCACACCAGAAAATAATAATAAGGCAAAGGCCCAAAAATAGGGGAATAATTGAAATATTGCTCTTGTTAACTTAGAAATTTTCTAGAATAATAGGATTTGTGTTAGAGTAGATTTTTTGAATGATGTGAAGTCCGAAATTCAATTGAATGACATTTTGAGATACTTCAGTCATTAATGATTTGCCAGAAAAACAGAAAACAACACATTTTATGAGGAAAAGAACAAAAGAATGAGGCAAAAATATGGTCATTTTGAGAAAATCTGTACAGTTGAAAGGTATGATTGCCACCAATCAGGTGCAAGATGCACAACAAACACCCCTCCTCCCGCCCATCCTTTAAAGTCCCGTTTCTGTGCCCTGCCTGTGACTCTCCCCCTTTTATAAAAATTAGTAAGAATTTCTTCTTATAAACTGTAACAAACTGCTTTCTACAAATGTAGCAAACAGTTGCTACAGTTTATACCCTGCCAGCAGAGAGCACTACAGCATTCAGGTTTTAGCTAAACTTTTTTTTTTACTTTTAAACCATTAAAAACAATTTGCTACAAAGCAGTAAGCAGTTACTACAGTTTAGATGATATACAGAGTGCTATAGAACTCAAGTTTGACCATAAAGAAAGAGATATTGGGATCGGCTGGTGATCGCACCTACCAATATTTTGCCCCTAGGGCAGTTGCCCCTCTTGCCTCACTGTGGCTATGCTACTGGGTAAAGATCCCAAACAATCTGAATGATACAATACAATAAATGTAAGAGCATTTCTCCAACTACAACCATGAAATTACTAAACTAGAAGTAAACGCTCAAAAAAGCACAAGGTTCCTCAATATAAACAGTATCAGGCGACCAAAGTACAAAAAGACTTTAATGTAAACTAAAAAAACAATAAAATCTTTCTACATGCAACAGATTAAGCACTTTCATCCATTCATAATGTGGACTTCATCAGAATACGTTGCATACTCTGTAATTGATTTAAATAACCTTTCACTTGGCCCCAACGGGTTGAACCAATAAAAAAACTTACTAAAAATATTAAAGCAACACACCACCACTTAATTCCACACATAATCATATACATTAATACATTATATTTCAACCATTGCATAACTTACAATAAATGTGATGTTATATTCCTTATCAATAAAATATTAGTTAATTAAATCTGAATGATATCACTGACAATGTGAATTTGGATCACCCATTAAACATACATTCACAGTAAAACATAGTGAAGAGTTACGCCATGCTTTAAGACATCCAGTGAACAACGGTGAAATGCTATGCACAAAGTGGTTTTACCTTCCCCTTCCTTTTCACCCTATCTGTCTTATCTCTCCAGTATCACAATTTTAATGTATACCAAAAATGTGTATACCAAAAAATAAGAGGAAAAAGCCTGCAAAAATAGTGGTGTACAACACAATTTCCCATTGCAGAAGTACAGTTTAAATTGTAATCGATTCTGTTTTTAGTTAAGTGTATATGTGGTGCAACATATTAATGATGTGAATAGTCCATTCTGTTGCCTTTTAGCATACAATTCTTCTGTGATCAACAATTAATATGTTAGCACTTCATTATGTACAGTTTTGAATACTGCAACATGTTTAGTAACAATAAACACAGTTGTGTTCACATAAAATACATTGATGTGTACCATCAGAGGGATTTTAAATGACAATGTATAATTCCAACATCAAAGTTTCAGCTTCTAGTCTCAGCTTTTCATGTCACATTCACTCATTAGTTTATGTTGAATTTATCATTCATTACTGTGGATAACAACCATGATACTGTGACTTCTGTGTCTACCAGAGTGGTCACCTCACTAATAAGAAATACATGTCTTTGTGCATTCTGTGGAATAAAAACTACATTTCCAAAACAGAAAACATAACTGTAAAGTAGTAACTTAGGTAAATAAAACAAACCATAAAAGCACTGAAAACATATACTCACACAACTTCTGTGGCATGTCTAGATAATATTAATTTTTAAATACTCTTCAAATATGGTCAGGGTGACAGCATCTTACGTGTGCCGTATGGCACTGTCCTCTATATTTGCATTTCCTTAAAAAAATAATGATGTCAGTTAAAATGCATGAACATTATCAACATACACCACAAGGGTCTTCTAAGTTATAGTTGCCATTTTTGCAGTCACATATTGTGCATCAGACAGCATGGAGCAATATCATTTGTCAGTGATGACCATATGGAAATGGTAGTTCTCCTTTCATTGCAAAAGCCAAGAAAATACCCGAACATGCACTAACAGTTTGCAATTGGCAATGCACCTGAGCTTGGCATTGGTGCATGTCAGTTAGTATTCAAGATATAAACGCAAGTAATTCAAGGAGAAAGTATGCCATGAAAAACATTTGTGCCTCAACTTAATGCAATGAAAGAACACCATATAGTGCAATAGGGGTCTATATTAGAACATCAAAGTTTCAGAACTTCAAATGTTCTAATATCGACCCCTATTCAGTGAACGCTGAAAATAGCAGAGCGACAGAAAACCAAATTTTTCCTAGGGAAAGAATTTGGTTGTCCATTCCTGTCACTTTGCTATTTTCAGCACTGTAGTGGAAAGTTACGGGTCGGGTTCAGGTAAGTGTGTGATTGTGTGGACGTGAGGGTTAGGGCGGGTTAAGTGAGTTAGGGTTAGGGCGTCGATCAGGTATGTGTGTGATTGTGTGGACATGAGGGTTAGGGCGGGGGTGGTGAGTTAGGGTTAGGGCGCGGGTGAGGTGAGTGTGCGATAGTGACAGACCTTAGGGTTAGGGTTTGGGTTAAGGTAAGTGGATCGATAGTGGTGTATGTACAGTTTTTGTGTAGGGTTAGATGTAAGATTTTAGGTGTATGTGTGTGGATTGCTGTTTGTTTGGTGTGCATGTGTTGTGTGTATGTGTTTCTGAACAGCAAAGTTTTTCCCTAGGAAAAAATTCGCTGTTCTGCATGTTCGATGTTTTCAGCGTTCGCTGAATAGGGGTCAATATTAGAACATTTGAAGTTCTGAAACTTCGATGTTCTAATATAGACCCGTGCAATAGGTACCTAGCCATAACATAATGAAGTGAACTTTATATGTGTATTATAAAATCAGTCTGAAGATGTAATACATTGTAATGTGTATTCTGGTACACACAAACACTCCCAGCTGAGGTGGCATACCTGACTACTGTGCCTTTCTTTTCTGTAACATTGGAATGTGTGTGCTTACCAATTTCTTCACATGTATTAGCTATTATCATGTTACCAACATGTGATCTACACAGATATGGGTAATGCTCATTGTTAAAACAGAATCACATCACAGACATAACAAAAAGAAACATGAATATATAATGGACATGATGTTGTAAGCACATTATTACAGTACATGCTGTATATTTTTGATGCACATAATGCTGTAGGCTATATAACATATGTTACCTTCCGATCATGCACACATTTGTAGTCCTTACCTCACATACATGTAATAATAGTTTTATTATAGTTTTACTAGATAATGCACACAGTTCAGTAGACAATGAACCTCCCCCATGGGGGTGATTCCTATGTACTTCATGTAATCAACTGCAAAACTATTTTTATCTCACATCAATGCAGCCTGAAATACTGTTACATATTGTACATAAGGACAATGTAGAGGAACACAAATCTCATTTATGGGAATACATATTAGTGTATAAGATTGGTAACCTTATGAATGTTAAAAGTCATTCTGTGTGCAGGCCCAGAATTGAGAAATTGTAAATTGAAATGTAACTGCTATATCACTAAAACCCAGTATGAGCTGGAATCACTGTGGAGTCTATGTATACTTGTCAGCAGACATGGTAAGGTAGTACTGTAATGTTTCACAACTAATACAGACAATGAAGTAATTTGAGTTACATTAAATATAGCCCATTTGGTTGCCATTCCTTGTACAAACGTGTTTCTCCATGGCAGCTATAATTGCAAATAGGCTAAATCATTTAAAATTGGGTCTGGTTGCCAATTCTTTGGTATTTTTCCTGAAATCTTTAAAACAAAGGCTTGGCAAGTTATGGTGAGTGTAGTTCTCCACCTAGAACACAGAGTTGGTGTCAGGAGGAGCCCTAGATGTTGGTACACCTCCTTGTAAAGAAATACAGCTGGAGGCTTTTGTGGGAGCACTTTACCAGGTCTCAGTACAAGGCTGAGGCTTGGGATAGTTTGGTCATGGCTATCCCCCATTATGCCTACATCCTATGCATGGAAAAACAATGTCACCACCATAATAGTGATATGAAATGCTGAAAACCTGACCTCCTTTGCTATTGAGACACTTACTATAGGATGAATTCACCCCCTCAGTATTGTAAGTATATCCTCCCATAAGTATGCACACCACTATCATGGCGTCATGACAATACATACTTCTTCATTAGTCTCTTTCCTTATATGTAACTTTGGCAGAGACTGAGGAGCATCAACAGAGATCATGACACTTCAGAGAATCATAGGGCCGGTATGGATTCAGGTATTACTAAGTGCTCTCTGAGAATGCCATCAATTTTAGCAATATGACATAAACCTTCTGTAAAGCAGGATACAACTGCTTGTCAGACAAGTAAATGATTATGAATATTGTAAATGTGCAAAACTAAACATTATAGTTAATTGTCAGCAAAGGTCTGATGGTTGTGGGTTCAATTCCAACCAACAGAAAATATATGATAAAGGCCTTTTACATTGCGTGTATTGAATATTTGTACTCATAATTTATAATACCATGTCAACAGGCCACATGAAGTGCGCATTTAATCGTTTCCACAAACCATATTTAAAATAGCTACAGGTCCTGCAGAAGGTTTGTTAAATTTAAGTACCAATGATATAGTGTATGTATAACAGTAATAAGGTCGTCACACTTTTATATATAGATGTAAATAATCCAGCAGTATATCTGTAATGTGTAATGACTGAGACCTTAACAAGAAAGAAACATTTATAATACCTTTGTTGTCATGTCTCTCCCCCTACCTCCTTTCTTGCTATTGTTTCTAATATTTTATTATTTTATCTCTTAATGAATTATGATATCCCTTACTGCTTTGTTGTAACCACTAGCATAGACTGCAAGACTGGCCAAAGGGGCTTGGACTGCTGTTCCTCCACATGTGGCTGCAGTGGTGCCACCACCAGAAGTAGCATCACCCAGTACTTCTGAGTCACATCGTGACAGCATTTCCTCCACACCTTTTGCACCACTTGTGTCAGGTAGCTCTGCATCAGTGGCTTGTACAGTGGTGCCCACTAGTAGTAGTGCCAGCAGAGTTGTTGATGGATGTCACCCCACAGGAGTGTCTGAATTAGCTGTATGGAGAGGATTCTGCAGTGAATTATGAAATGTCTGCCACATCCAGTTCTGCCCAAGGCTTCCAGGACAGAAGACAGTGGTGCCAGTCCTTTTTTTTACTCCAAAGTTTTTTATTGATTTTTCAGTAACAATCATTTAATCAACAAATTATGATAAAACTATGTACAAATTTTACAAAGGCCTCAGGCACTGTATGAAATGTTATAGATATAAAGAAGGGTACAATATTCGTTCATTCATACTTTCAAAGTGACTAATTTGATGGAGCTAGATCTAAATTCAATGACTGAAAAAGGGATTAAACTTTTGTCCAGGGGTTGTTAGTCACTTTTCTGGGATATATTCTTGCTTCTCTAACTTTTATTTCCATCAATGCTACTTCAACCAAGAGGGTCTTGAAATCTTGTAAGGTAGGAATGGAGGGTGACTTCCATCTTCTTGTAATATGTTTTTTGGCTGCTGCTAGGATTGTCCAAAGAAGATACTTATTTTTGTTATTCAATACAATAGATTCATTTACATTCCGAAAAATTAACGGTTTTGATAATATAAAGGAATCAGTAAAGATGGCTTGGAGAAAATTTTCAATATCATTCCAAAATTTCTTAATGTGTGAACAATCATAAAAGCTGTGAGACCAATCGGCCTTGCATTTTAAAGAGCATCTCCAACACATCACCTGCTCCAAGGAGTTACATTTAGCAATCTCACTAGGTGTGTAAAAACCTCTATGCAAAAATTTCTAGGAGAAAACTTTCCACATTTGTAAGTTAGAGGTTAATTTAAGAGAATGTAAAATATTTGATTTATTCATAAAAGTTAGGAACAATGTGCAGTCTTTAGTAACAAAATCCCAAAACCTCTGATTAGGAGTAGTCTTATAAGTAATAATAATTTTATAAATGTCTGAAATTAAATTTTTCCAATTAAATTCACCATGAAGTATTTAATTCATAAGAGTTGTGTATTTAGGTGGAAAGTTAAAGGAAGAACTCTGTATTGTTCTGCACAAATCTTGAGTGAATGGAAACAGACTGTTGAGAACTAGCCAGTCTGATGATGGTAGATCATATTTTTGATCAGAATTTGTATATCTATGGTAACTAAATTCTTCATGGAGTGAAACCAGCATGTATTTTTTTTCCTTTCCCAATAGTTGAGTGTATCTAGACTAATATTATCGGAAATGTTTTTTGTAGCTTTAAAGGGGAATAAAAGCTGGATCCATATTTTAATGTCAATATTGTTATTTACAAAGCTTCTAAAGGACTTATAGATATGATTTAAGTAATTTAGGTTAGTAAATGTAATAGTATTATACTGTATATTAATACAAAGTGCATACCAAAGTTTGTTACTTAATTTGCTTAATTGTATTTTTTTTATTAGTTTATTTTCATTTAGGATAATACTTGTATGTAGCATTTTCCAAGCCAAAGAATATTTGGGATCTATCCAATTTAGTATTATTTTTAGGTTAGAGGCTTTGATATAGGATTCTAAATCTGGGAAATGTATTCCTGCAAGCTCCCATGGTCTGATATGATTGGTTAGAGCTATGTTATGCTTTTTGGGGTACTATAAAAATTTTAATAGCATTTTGTTTATTTCTTTTAAAAAAATTTTACTGGGTAATACAGAAACAGAAAGAGCTATGTAATTTATTTTTGGTAATAAGATCATTTTAATTAATTGTAATCTATCTTCAAATTTTAAATGTAATTTATTCCATTTCTCTATGAGAGTTTTTAGTGAGTTTATAATGTTTATATAGTTTGTGTTTAAAGTTAGGTCTATATTTTCACATAGGTCAATCCCTAGATACTTCAAAGAAGAAACCTGTTTCCCAATTATTTCATTAGTAGTTGAATTAGTATTATCATTAGAATTTTTTTTATTTAAGAGCATATGATTAGATTTAGAGCTGCTAATTTTAAGGCCAGAAATATAGTAACATTTTTTGACTAGCATATCTAATTCTTGTAAGGATTCTTCGGAATTTATTAAAGTAAGCAAGATATAATCTGCAAATAACATTATCTTGGATTTAAATTGATTATTTCTATTTAGGCCTATAATTTTAGGATCTGACTGAATTGCCAAAGAAAGGGGTTCTATTGCTAAAGCGAATAAAATTGAAGACATTGGGCATCCCTGTTTGGTACCTTTAGTAATTTTAATTGATTCTGATGTAAATGGACCTAATTTTACATATGCTAAATTGTTATAATAAATATTTTTTTTATAAAAGTAATGAATTGAGTGGGGAATTTATATCATTCTAGAATTTTAAAAAGATAATTCCTGTTTAATGAGTCAAAGGCCTTCTCAATATCAAGAGTGATTATAAGAGCCTCTTGTTTGACTCTATTTAGGATATCTATAGTAGTTATAATTCTTTGGATATTATCTTGGGTATGTCTACTATAAATAAATGCCGTTTGGTCTTCTAAGATGAGATGGGTTAATGATTTCTTAAATCTGTTAACTAGTATAGACATTAATAGTTTGTAATCATTGTTAATCAAAGAAATTGGTATATATGATTTGCATAAATGGGAGTCTTTATTTTCTTTTAATATGGGAGTAATTAGTGAGTATCTCCACGAGGGTGGAATTGTACCTTGTAAATAAGATTCATGTAGGGCTTCGCGTAAGAGTGATATAGCAGAGGATGGCAGAAGCTTATATATTTCATTAATAATACCATCTATACCCGGTGATTTATTATTTTTGCTTTCTTGAATTTTCCCTTTAATTTCCTTTAGAGAGATTTGTTTCTGAATCTCATTAATCAAAGTCTCTGATAGATTCTTAAATTCTGGGAAATTTGAGATATGCTCTGAGAATTCATGTTGAATGTCTTTGTTTTTGTACTGTTCTGAGAAGTGATACTTAAAGGCATCCAAGATATCAGAACCTTTTTTATTATTTCTCCCTTCGTGGAGTATACTCACAATATTATTTTCAATGGAATTTCTTTTCACTCTCATTGTTAAATTAAGCATATATTTTGGAGATACAGAGAAAGAATTTAATTTTAATTTTTCTAGGGCCAAGTTGGTTTTATGAGTTAAAATGTCATTATATTTTTTTGTTTAAGGATTCAATTTCTTTTTTCTTGTGTGGAATGGTTCTAGTATTATCTTTATTAATCGATACAATTTGTTTTTGTATATTAGATAGTTCAGACTCCCATTCCTTCATTTTATTATTAAACCATGCAATAATTTTGCCATATAAATAGCTTTCAATGAATCCCAAAGTATTACTACATTTACTTCACTAGTTAAATTGGTATCTAAGAAAAATTCTATCTCTGTATCAAGTCAAGGTTTGAACTATTTCAATTTAGTAATATATGCTGGTATTCTTTTAGTGAAAGATTTTTTTTTAAAAGCTGTTTGAAGATTAAAAGTAAGTGCATTGTGATCAGACATAGGGCATGGGACTATTGTAAAAAATGATATTTTCCCTTTTAGATCTTGGGATATAAATATTTTATCAATTCTGGTTTGAGTCCTGTATCTAAAATCACAGTGGGAAAATTCTAATGAATTATCATTACTCAGATAAAATAAATCAAATAACTGTAAGTTATCTACCCATTTTTAAAAATTTTTCCCTATAGGAGTAATATGAAAACGTCTCTTGGTAGTAGTTTCTGAGTCATTCAGCAAACAAAGTCACCTCCTAAAATCAAACTACCCTTAGAATTGTTAGTGATGAGTTCTAAGTGTTTTTTATTGTTGTTACCCCAATTCCCAGAAACCAATAGACATTGACCAGTGTCCAAATTCTGTTTCTAAATTTTATTATTATAATTGATAAAAGTCCTTCCTTATCTTCATAATTATACAAGATTTGAGGAGAAATAATGGTTTTCCTCCATAGTGTTAGAACACCTCTGGTCTTTTTTGGTATATGAGGAGTTGGATAGTTTTAGGTATTCATTCGGGTTCCAGCTAAAACTATAATTTATTTTGAAGTGGGTTTCTTTAAAAATATTACTTGTGCTTTATTTAATTTCAAGTATTTTAACAGGTTGAGTATTTTCCCTGGATTAATTAATCCATTAACATTTAAGGAAAGAAAAATCAAATCCATCTTATTTATTCAATGTTTTAGAGTGTAATAGGTGTGATAACAAAGTAGTCATAATATTTAGGAATTGCGTACCCTTCTTGGAAAGGTTATACTTTAGCAATGAGATGCTGATTCCCGATATAAAATACAATTTAATATCAGACTGAGGCCTAAAAAAAGAAAAAAATATTTAAAGCTAAACGTTTAGCAATCAGTAAATCCAATGACTGACATGGAATGTAAAACCTTCCTAATCTGACAGGAAAAAAATTCCAATCAGATTAACCATCACTTCCAATTTTTTGGAATAAGTTTGCCCAACTTGAGGCTCCAGAGTATGTATTTTATGAAATTCTATAGATTAATTGATATGAGAGAACAACAATATATTGATGTAATATATAGTTTGATTATCTATAGTACAACTAAATTTCACTAATAAGCCTTTGATTGATTAAAAAAATACATATCCTGACTTCTGTATGAATTATTATAGAAGCAAAGAATTTACAGTTTAATAATGAGCATGTACAGGTGATATTTATCAAGTAAGGTCTCAAAGAGTATCTGAATACGTAAAATTTCCAATAATTTAAAGATAGGTAAACATAGTGTTGACCAGGATAAATCAGTACAGTAGTAGATCAGCATTTAAAGTATTTATAGTAACAAGCAATTCTCTCACTATGAGGTGTTATGTGGTTGTCACTCCTCTATAAAGTAATTTCACATATTTCCCTACTGCTACTAGTTAGTAACAATATTACAATAGTATAATCATAAGCAGAACACATGGAAATGGGATGTATATTTACAAATGATGATGGTTGACAGAGGAGATGCTGCTCATGCAATTCCTATCTATCACAAACTCAGTAAGTTCATATAACCACAGAAAGACTCCAACAATAATTAATAAATATAAATTTACTTTCTAACAAATTATGCAAGGTTTTATATAAAGAAGCATGTCTTAATATTTCACCAACAATTGAATAGTCTTCACTATTGTAAGGTAAAACTTGGTAGAGTCAACAATTTCAACATATTTAAATGCAGAGTCATTACTCATTCAAGAAAAACTCTTCTTTTTTTATTTTTGTACATGTATATTTACTTCTTTCCTCTTTATTTCCTCTTTCTATTTCTCTTTCAATCTTCTTTTAATGAAAATAAACATTTGCTATATAATCCTTAGCATCGTCATTACATTCCTTTTGTATTGAGTTGAACATCTGAGCATTGCACACTGAGTCCCTGTTACTACATAGTTAATCTTCAGCTTTTTACTCAGGTCAGACTTGGTGACCTAATTAATTGCAATAGTACTGTGTTTGTGCATAAACTTTCTTTTCATCATAATAGTTGTTTTCTTTTATATACATAGATATATATATATATATATATATATATATATATATATATATATATATATATATATATATATATATATATGTTCATATTCTTATGTATCCTTATATATATATATATATATATATATATATATATATATATATATATATATATATGAGTATATATTTATGTCTACATATTACGCACATATATGTTGATTTACATTCTCTGTATTAATTTTGTCAATAACCAAGAGAGCCTTTGTGTTGGAAAGAAAAGTTTGAGAATGGAATTAAAGGAAAATTCCCCTTCTTAACGTGTTGTCCAGTTATTTGTCATTGTAGTTATCAAACAATCTCTCATAACACATCTCATATACTGATAAGTATAATAGAGTCTATATTTCAGACATTATTGTGTGTACTTAATAAGGTAGACTCATTTTCATTTAACTCTTATTTCAATAAATGTTCAAAGAGTTCTAAAATCACATATCTAGCTAGACATCTATCTACTACCCTTTCCCCCCCACTATTGTACATGAGGACAACATTCCAATAGTAGTAATCCTCTAGGGCTTTAACATTTTGAAATTAGCTTAACTTCTTTATATACCAACTGCAGAATGGAGATTAAATGTAATATCATTAAGCATGGTTAAGCAGAAATGTATTAATATTTTGGATATTTGTGCCTCATGGGCCAGCTCTTATAACAGTTATATTGTGTATTTCCTCAATAGCTACACTGTAAGGTACAGCATAGTTATACAACATGAAGCAGATATCTCAAATCAAAACTGAAAGAGTCTGAATCAAAATAAAATTAAAGCACAATTAGTCTATCCAGCCAAAATCAAAATCCACCACCAGAATGAGATGAGATCTTTCAACAATATAGAAGAAGCTGTTTCTTTTATCCAAAACAATAACATCATTACAATCCCAGTAGGTATGGACTGGACACTATCTATGACCCTTAAAAGATCATCTGAGAAAAATAACTGGTTGGATGTAAGTTAGAAGAAATTGAAAACTGAAGCCAAAATTACTGGACTTCCTAATTCTCTCAAAGATCAAACTAAGTCATAAAAGTTTATGGAAACCTAGACCTAAAGAAGTATGTATCATCACTTTATTTGTCTTGCATATGTCTTTATAAAACTTGCAATCTAAAATGAATAATGCTATACTATTATTAGATACAACTGCTAGTGATACCTAGGGTGTATAGCTAGTTGAATCCTATACACATACGTTCATTTATTTATTGAATTGTCTTTCCTTCCTTTCATTACTTTGTTAAGGGAAGAAGAGGGAAGTGGTGTAGGGAAAGTTTTGAAGCAGGTAATTTTTGAACTGTCCGTTTAATTAGCAAATCTGAAATAGATAATTTCAGAATCTGATTTTATATATACAATGCAAAGAACTCTTGTTATATGTTTATTTATTTATTTTTCCTTTTTTTTTTGAAGTAATTTCAAGCATGCAAACTCTTCCTACAACTTCTCTCTACAACCTGTCTCTGCCTCTTTCATCCACCAACTTATCCTCAAACTGAAACCTTGTATGCCCTCTGCTGACAAGCTTCCCTCCCTTTTTCTGCAAAAGGCTGCCAAAGAAATTGCCTACCCAATAACTATACTTATAAATAGAACCATCCAAGAAGGAACTATCCCTGACATCTGGAAAGTCTCTCATATTATCCCACGACACAAAGGCGGCAACTCTATCGACTATTCTAACTTTAGACCAATTACACTTCTCTCACCTTTAGCAAAGATTATGGAGAAATGTATTCATCAACAACTTGTTCAATATTTCTCCCTAAACAATATCATAGCTAACTGTCAGCATGGTTTTAGACCCCACCATAGCACCACCACTGCCCTCCTTTCCTTTGTAGATACTATCAACAGCAATCGCAATAATAACCTTTTCTCTTCCGCACTATTCATCGACCTTTCAAAAGCTTTTGACATGGTTAACCACTCTTCTTTAATTAATATTCTGGAATCCTTCTCATTTGACAAACTTTCCATAAAATGGTTTAGTTCATATCTCTGCAACAGACAACAAGCCGTTCTTTGGGACAACCACATCTCCTCCTTATTGCCCATTTCTATTGGAGTCCCTCAGGGCTCTATTCTTGGCCCACTTCTCTTCTCCCTCTTTATTAATGATCTCCACTCTGTTATTCCACAAGCCACCTGCATTCAATACACTGACGACTCCACAATTATTTGTTCAGCAACCTCATCTTCTGACCTAATCACACTAACCCAAACTATCTTAAACACAGTAGAAACATGGTTTTCTAGATGATACCTCCTCCTTAATGCTAAAAAAACTAAACTTCTCCTCTTCACCCCCACCACTCGTACCTCCCCACTACATTTTACCATCCTGTCTAACAACAATACTGTCATCTCTCCAGACTCTACAACTAAACTGCTTGGAATAACCATTGATAACAATCTCTCCTTTGATCAACACATCAACAACACCATCAAATCTGTAAATAGAAAAATGGGATCCTTATACCGGATCAAACCATTTCTCACCCCATCAGCTAGAGCTACTATTGCCCACTCCCATCTTATATCCACTCTCTTTTATGCCTCTCCTATCTTCACTAACCTCAAGAAATCTAACCTAAACAAACTAGCAACTTGCTACAATAACATTGCCCGCTTCGCCACTGGCAACCCCTTCAGAACCCATCACTGCCTTAATTTGAAACTTCTAGGCTGGCTAGAACTACAAAACTATCTTACACTCACACAACTCTCTATTGCCCACAAAATTTTGTACCAACCTGATAACACCCTATTCTTTCACAGCTTTTACCCGTTATAACAATCTTACCTCCCTTCGCTCCTCTTCTAAACTCTTGACCAAACCCATAAAAGCTCACAACTTAGCTGGTGACTCACTATTCACTAATACCACAGGCAGAGTATGGAATTTACTACCTAGGGATATAACACTAATCACATCCCTACCCCTCTTCAAACAACAAATCAAACTGTACTTCCAAAATCACTGGCTTTGCTCATGTAGTACACCTGACTAACTTCTCTCCCCCCCCCTGACCTTTTACCTCACCTTGTGCTTTATATCTAGCATATACCTTTCCTTTCCCTTGAAGTCACTCTATGTTCTGACCTATTTCTCTTACCTCTCCCATATCCTCTTGTTTGTCTTTCTTTTTCTCTCATCTCTTGACTTCTATCTCTTCCCTATCGTCTCACATTACTTTTTTCCTCCTTCTTCTCCTCCCACTTTTTATTTTATTTCTTATTGTAGTAGGAGCCATATGGCTTAGCCTGTATGTAATTATTAAGAAGCCCTTGAAACTGTCCTATCTCTAGTCAGGACTTTTAATGATGGTGTGCCTTACTTTTTTGTGAATTTTATCACCAAGTTTATTATTATCAATTTGTATTTGTTTTATTACTAATGTTGTCTTACTTTTATTCTTTGTGTTGATTAATAGTATGTCTCACTGTTATGTTCTATGTCGAGCTTTTCTCCCCGGGCCTCTACTGAAAATGGAGATATATCGAGCTAGACTAGCCCGGTCAACAAATGTAAAATATAATATAATAAATAAAATAAAAATAAATTATGTCACTATATGACTTCAACATATTATAATATTCTTTCCCGATTCTATTTCCAGCTTAGCGTTATAACATTCCAAACTGTCATTTCTTTCTTTCATGAGGAAAGTAACCTCGAGCACTGCACTGAATTCAAAAGTTGCTTCTCCCTTTTTTTTCACTCAAATACTCTTGTGGCTGCCTGTAAACTGAGCTGTGTTTAACATTAAGAAGCTCGTCTGAGTTATCTTGGTGTACTGTGTTAGAAATCCGTGGTCAACTATATGAGTGTTGCTGACGTGTAATGGAGATCCCATTTGCCTATCTTGCTGATTAAGCAGCCTGAAGTTACTTGAAACATAACGCAAATAAGATATTAAACTAAATGTTAGAAATTATTAGAGTTATTAATTTGATCCAAGTAAAATTAATTAGAAACTGATCTCTGTAGTAACCAGGGCGGGGCTATGTAGATGGCGATGACATCACTGCTACATTACATGTCTCTTCCAGGGTTTGGGAAATTAACAGATTATAAATTAATAGATTTGGCTTTACATAATATGTCACTAATAAATACATTATTACTCTAGTCTACACACAAGCAACTGTATATATAAAAAAAATGAAAGTATTCTGTAAATAATGGATAGGAAAAGATAATAAAAAGAAAAAAGGAATCTTTCTGTTGAATGGAAGAATGCTTACAGCTATCATCGTTTGTAATTTCTGGCTGTTAATGACAAATGGAGATTGGAGATGGGCAAATACTTCACTCCATTGGGACTTGCCAGTCCCTGTCTAGCTTGTTTCTTAAGTGGTTTTGGACTAATTGTATGAAAGTGGGGCACATAAGGCTACCTCGTTGTGGGAAAAAGTTTAGTTTATGGATTTCCTAGAAATCTTCATCATTCAAATAGCCTCTAGTAAAGTGCTATTACTCTTGAGTAACATGAATGAGGAAATGCTGTAGCACACTGTGCTGTTTACGCTAACATATTCTTTATTGAGGAAATAACCAAATTTCACTCGACCATGGAGGGGATGTGCAGGCTTCGCACAGGGGGCACTCCAGCCGGGGGTAGAACGGGAGAGCCTCTTGCTGTGGGGCAGCAATGATATAGTCTAGAATGATATAATAAAATCCTAGATCAATAAATCAAAAAAAAAGTTAACATGACAAACTAAAGTGGTTATGACAACTGTGAAAAATGAGTCATGAACATCAGGTAAGGTAATCTTCATTGAGTATATCCATCTGTGCTAATTAAGAAAAGGCCTGAATCAGCTTATGCTTATTTTTGCATTTAAGTACAGTATTGCTTTTGACTATATCATAATCTCCTTTAGTACAGAACTCCCACCTTTCACAACCCGACTGTAACATGAGCATAACATCGGAACAGATGCTGTTCCATCCTGAGGATGCCACATAGATAATACAACTGATGTATTGTGAAATCCTGTGAATTTGTACATACATTAAGCATGTCTGGTACCCTGATCATTGCTGTGCACAAAGAAATACGCAAGGAGGAAAACAAATCAGGCATTTGTTATTAATTCATACCTATTAAGGGGTTGTACGGCAAGTATAAGTTACAGATATGAGCCCATACATTGTACATCATAGCTGACAGTAACTAATATATCTTTAAACAGGTTCTGATGACTCACAGGAATCTTAAAAGCTTTGTACTAAGACCTCAGTTTGTGATCAAGAGCTGTCATAATAATCTGGTGACAAGTTAGTAGAATATAGTAAATATATTTAGTTACAATTGGCTCTAACAGATCTAAACTGTTCCTGTTTAAAATCTCTCAGTGGGTAAAACAGTAAGAACAGTCATAGGAAGCGTATAAAATCATTTTCTAGTACCATCATTCACAGTGGTGACAGTTCTGACTATGTTCATGCCAGAACTGGATACACCTCTGTAAACCCATATCTATCCCCCATTATGATGTTCACTTTCCTGTTGAGTCTATAACCATCCCAGTCTGTCATGTATGTCCTGAATGCCTACCTCTGCTTCCTACCCCACCCAACATACCTCCCTCTATCTGATGTCAATAAATTATTTCCTAACATTCCCTTCTGTCTCAGATAAAAGTAAAAAGAGCACCTGTCATGAAAAAGGAAATTGATTCCCAAACACAATTCTCTACTTTGCCTATGTATGTGAATTACATAGCTGATTTAGTCAAACTGATTACACAACATGGTTAAGTTGCTATCACACATCGTTTATGATGTAAGTCACCAAATTTGTTTACATTCTTTGTGCATATACATTCTTAGTATTTGAAGAAGTGGATGGGTATTGTCTTTTCCCACTACTGTTCTGCTCATTTTTGAATCACTCACCTGTTGTCTTGCCCTCAGTTTACTCCTCATTTTCATCTCTGTCCTATCACCCATTTCACACCTGTAATCTGGTCAAAAATTAGATCAAAACAACAAGCAATTTGTTAGGATCTGACTGCTGAAAAAATGTATATTTACTGATTGAGCACTTTCTTCCCTGAATATCGCTGGACTTTATCAGAATAATCACTAATCAAAAACAGACTAATTTATAAGCAAGCACAAGTCACATGTTTAGTTAAGTTAAAAAACAATTAATGACTTAATTAATTGAATTAAAAATCAAACAATAGAAACTCAAAAAGGAATCATAATACAGTTATAATGTTATAAAGCCAATCTAAGTTGTAATTAATAAATACATTTTGAATGATAAGTTCATTGTTAAGAATGAAGGTATTTTATCATAATCATCATCCATTTATTGTTTACTCAAATTAAAGGCGCACAATAGATGAAATACAATAATGATTTCATAAGACGGTTTATGAGGATGATCTTATGGCATGATTATTACAGTCTTAAATTAATTAAACATGTGACTTGTGCTTGCTTATAAATTAGTCTGTTTTTGATTAGTGATATTTCTGATGAAGTCGCACAATGTTTGGGGATGAAAGTGCTCAATCAGTAAATATGCATTTTATCAGCAGTCAGATCCTAGAAACTTGTCTGTTGGTTTTAGTTTGCTCTGTGTTTTAAAAAATAGATCAACACAATACAAGCACATGGCTATTAATGAATTATGCACAGAAACTTATATTTCTCTCCTCAGCATTTGCAAAAGAATTGGCACCAAGCAACAGGGCCTACTGCTACTTCTTGACCCAATGCAAAAACAAAAAAAAAAATATTTTAGATGTGCTAAAACTTTGTCATTGGTCTCTTAATTGACATTGGCAGCATTGAGGATCAGTAAATAATTCTGACTGAATGAAAATAATGTAAGTTGATTCTGTTCACTGTCTTGGATCAAACATACAGAAACAAAGATTTCTGTTTATAACTCATTTATGGCCATGTTCGGGAAGTGGGGTCATGGGTAGGCATAATGGTTAAGATGTTTACCTCAAAAACACAGAGTACTGGGTATGAATCTCACATGGGAGGGAAACTGGTTAAGTTTAAAATGTTGCAGAAGGACAGCTAGTCTAGTATTTACCTATGATCTGATATGAGGGGTCCATTTCATTGCACTCAGTGCATTGCTGTTTGCCACTGAGCTTATAATTGTCTCACAACTTCCTTTTCATTCTAAAACTGTGTGCCACAGAACAGGTACACTTAAAGCAATATCGCTAGACTGATATGAATCTCTGTAATATTTACATCAGTTGCATTTATGCCATGATATGATTTTTCAGATTTCATAGACATAACATCAACTTGTCATTGATGAATGCACAACACTTAGTGACAACGACGGACACTGCAGTGATATGGAAGATATCACTCAGGGCTGCATATACTGCAATCCAGTGGGTTATACATCCCCCTATCATAGTCACTATAAAAATTATAAATTTCATGCCTCCTGACCATGGGTAACCCACTTGAGGTGCCAAGACCAAAAAATAAATAAATAAATAAAATAAAAATAAAATAAGAATAATGAGTACAAGGTAAAAATTAAGAAGAGTTGGATCCCTGACCTTGCTAAAGTAATTTGCGTTCATGGTGGGGGGAAGGGGTTAGATTGCTAATTAAATTTCAGCCCTTATGTAAACGTAAACTACAAATTCTTAACAGACAACCAGACTTGTACACTGAAAAATAATTACACTACTTGATACTTTGCTACATAACTGCCTTGTCTTTTGAATTATCAGGTGCTTTAACTTCTTTGCTGAGAGGTATGTCGTGGGTTTCCATTCGGAGATAAGATATGCCCTTACCACTGTTAAAACTAGTAATATCCATTTCTTGCAGATGAAAATTTACCTCCTAAAAGCTGGTATATCACGCAAACAATAGGGCAATTTGGAACACGGTGTATTAAGCCATTATACTTCTGCTTCCTATAGGACCAAAATGTTATGACAGTTTCAAATTTTGGAAGCCTATTCAGTTGGGGGGGGCACATTATGGACATTGATCTTTCCCAAAGAATATATGCCCATTATTATTATTATCCCTAATCCAATAATCGTCATTAAAAAAAAAAAAAATCACTGTCTTATCTTAGAAATAGGCAATCTGTCTCTGGACATCTGCCAAAAAATATGTTTATATCTGTATCAGAGTGTTGAATGCTTATAGAACTTAAACATGCTTTAAAAGAGAAAAGTGTCTTGGATTTATAAGCAGAGATGAGCACTTGATAAAGAGTGGAAGGTTGCACAGTATTACTTTCACCTGTCCTGGAGAATGTCTTTTCCATGCTAGCATAAAAGGGTAGAAGGTCGGTGGACACACAATCCATAAAGGGAGACCTATTAATCATATAGCATAATTGTAAAACCTTCCAAAAAGAAAACCGAGTAAGGTACCAATGAAGGTGAAGGCTGTCAAAACTCTGATGTGTATGCCTCCCATATATTTTAATTTTAAGAACATAATGCCACTTGATAGCCAGTTCATTCTAGTCTCTATGCTGAAAGGAATAAGTGATCCCCATAGTCCCGAGCAACCTATAGGTTCATAAGTGTTTACTAGGCTAATGACCATAAGGGGCTTTTAAGACTAGACATGCATTCCAAATGTCTGACAAGCTCTGCTACCCTTGATAAGTGTAATTAGGGACTTGGGAGATAAAACATTTACAAGCAGGGGACTGGGAGATGAACCATTTACAAGTTTGCTGTGTCCATTAGCGATATAGGTGTCAATCCATGGATGAATTTCCTGTTCCCCATCGAATTGTCCAAGTTACACTTGAATTGGATTTGGGAGCAACTCTGCTTCACATGGATGGGGAGCCTGTTCCAGAGATGAGGTAGTCTCTGGGATATATACCTGTCTCTCCAGCAGGTCGTATTTGTATCACAGGCAAGGTTTAAATCTTTACAATGGGTAATCCTGCTGATGTATGTTTTGTGGATATGCAGGAGGTCCATTTGACAATGCCCTGTATGCTAGGAATAGATCTCTCCAAAACAGCTTGTAGAAGACAGAATACAGGGATAGGGCCTTGACATGGTCTGCATAGGACATTTTACTTATGCCCTATTATCCTGGAAAAAGTTTTAAGAGCCAAATGTGGATGACTCAAAGTGTGCCAATATTTAAGGTGTTTAGGAAGGGACTTAAGATACAAAATGAGACCCCATGGGGTTCCCACATGAAGTAAATCACCTACAGCAATCACTCATAATGACAAGTCATCAAGAAAGATTGAAAAAAGGGTCTATGTTTGGCTACCAAATACAAGAAAACTCGAACCGCAAAACATCAAAAGTAAAACTGCAAAAAGGGCAATTATTGAACAATGGCAACGTAAACAAAATACATCAAATGGCCATAGATGGCCTACATTGCACACACAATCAACCAAGGTGGGAGGTTGCACCCTCTACACCCCCCAGTGTGGAGTACACAGCCCCCCTAACTATATATACCAACTCCAAAATCTTACTACAGTGGGGAATCTGGCAAATTTAAAAGGTTTCCCTTCACTTACCTTATGCATCATGTTACTTCCTGGTTGTTGGCCAACTATGATCATTCAATGTATTTTTTTCAAAGGTGTAATTGTTCCATAATTGTCCCTTTCACTGTTTTACTTTTAATGTCTCACCGTTCGAGTTTCTTAGTACTTCGCAGCTGAAAATGAATCCGCCCTGACTGGGAGGGTGGAAAAGGATGCAAGCAAGTAGGAGTGTTTGAGGGTATCCCTGCAGATGTCCTGATATGGAATGATTTTGATAATGCAGTACCTTGTGTGCATAAAGTTGCATGCATTGAGGCTAGGAGAAAGGCGTGTGAGTCTGGTAGCCTGGGGGAGACCCAGATTGACCCCACACCTAAAGCCAGGGCTGGCGAAGTGGGCATTTCAGGGAGGGAACTACCCTGTACCAGTGAGCCTGAAGGTGAGCCACAGCTGTTGATAGGTGTTGATGTTTCCTTGGACAGAGTGACTGCAAGGGCAGAGGTGAGGGGTAGCACCCAGGCTGATAGTGAGGCACCAATGTCAGAGTATACCAAACATCCTGTGGAGGGGGAGCTGGAAAGAGTTACAAAGATAGAGTTGAGACAGGCTCAGCTCTCAGACCCTACACTAAGAGGCTTGAGAGGCATAGCTAGAGAGGCACCTGATTCTCAAGGAAAAGGGGAGTTTGCATACCGGAACAAAGGGCTACTGTCTAGAGATTGTAGCCCTGAAGGGAGGGCTAGAGGGTGAGGTAATACAGCAGTTGATAGTGCCTAGAGTCTACTTTCTGGCACTTCTAGCCATGGTCCATGACATTCCTTTTGCAGGTCATATGAGCATAAAGTGTACCAAGAGACATATTATGCATAACTTTTATTGGCCTGGGATTGCAAGGGATGTAACAGGGTACTTCAGGACCTGTGAGTAGTCACAAAAAGTAGGCAAGTCAGGAGACAAGGTCAAAGCTCCTTTGATGCCTTTGCCTGTGATTGAGGAACCATTTCAGTGGTGTCTCTGAGTACCCCAAGTTCCACAGAGAAGAAGTATATCCTGGTGGTAGCAGACTATGCCACTAGGTACCCTGAGGTGGTGGCTCTGTTCTCCATTGAGCAGAGAAGGTGTCAAATACTGTGTTAGAGATTTTCAGCAGAGTAGATTTCCTGAGAGAAATACTGACTGACAGAGGTGCCAATTTCATGGCAGACCTGCTGGCTTGTCTGTGTGAGTGCTAGGGGGTGAACCACCTAAAGACCACCTCTAATTCCACCAGACTAATGTTTTTTGGAGAGGTTAAACTCTACACTGAAGAACATGCTATGGGCATTTTCAGACCAGTTTCAGAAAGAGAGGAACAAGTATTTGCCCCATATGCTGTTTCCATACAGAGAGGTACCCAGGAATCCACAAGTGTTTCACCCTTTGAGTTGCAGTATGGACGTAGGGTGAGGGGGTCTTTAGATTTGATTCATGATGAGTGGGAGGGTGAGTGTGAATCCCACAAGGAGTCTGTTGTGTCATGTGTCCTAAACCTCAGGGCAAGGCTTAGGGAGCTAATGGCTTTGGTCCAAGAGAACCTGGCAGGAGCACAACACCAGAAAAAGGTCTGGTTTGACAAGAATACTCAAGCCTGAGAGTGTGCCATGGGGCAGCAGGCTATGTTTCTCAGTCTTGTCAGACTCAGCAAGCTGCAGGCAGCTTTGGATTGACTCTTCAAAGTGGTAAGGAAGGTTCAGTGATTTTAACTACATGGTAGAACTGCTAGGCAGGAGGGAGGTGCACAAATTGTACCATGTCAACAGGATGAAACCTTACCATGATAGGGAGGCCTTTATGCTACGTATTTACAGTAGGAGGTAGGAGGAGTCTGAGGGGGATCTATGGCTAGATTGAGTCAGCCAGTAAAATGCCAAGTTACTAAGGTGAAGTCTGGGGATGCAGGCATATGACATGACAGTGCAGCACTGTAGTGGGGTCAGCAATGCCAGTGCAGATGGTTTCTCATGACAGTATATGGGTCAATGTATTCCTAGACAGGCTCATTCCTCTCAAGCAATGTTTGTTTAGGATCACTTGAGAAACTAGCTTGAGTCTTCAAAGGGGAGAGAGATGTGACAATGTGAAGTATTGTTAGGTATTGCCAGCTATGCCAGGAAAAGTAGGGCAGTGGGTGTGTAACATATGCCAGCACAGCTAGCTGGAAATTTGTAAAGAAGTATATATCATTTGTATATAAAAGTGATATGTACATATGCATGTGTTAAAAATGTATTAGTAAAGCTGCTTGTGTTAAAAATGCATCGATAGTGGGTTCTGACCATATTGTAACTGATTAAATGTATATGTATTAACAGAGAATACTGGAAGAGAAGAGGTTATTCTCAGTTCAGCTAACTTTGAAAATAATAAGAAATTACATTACTTAATTTAGGCCACAAAGATTGTATCTTACAGTTCTAACTGTAGCCAGAGACAAAGTGCCTGTGCCAGAGAATGGTTTATCAACTCCTGTAGGAAGAGTGGAAGTGTTTTGTTCTATGTGTGTGCATTATTGACACATATATGGAAGATTCTGGGTCAATTGCTAGGAAGAGTGGTAATGTGGGAACCAGAAGTCAGATGACCACATGTGTGTGATATCTTTCTTTAATCCATCACAAAAATGATGTTTTAATACTAGATGAGATTGAAGTCTCAGGGCACTCTGTTTTGGAACCTGACAAAGAAGGACCCCTGACCTACTTTATCTTGCCTTGCTCTATTAAGTGACCAGGAAGCAGTAATCCTTTAGATCAGTCAGGAAAATATAGTGAGATTTATTAAGCACTGTTTTTTCTGTATCTGTGTGAATCTATTCATCTATGTTATTTTAATATTTCCTGTGATTGAAACTCTAGTGTTTATTGTAAATAGATATTTAGTATTTTCATGTTCTTTTATTATTTATTATTAAATATATTTAACATTTTTCATTGTGGCTGATTCTTTACAGAATGTTTTAACCTTTGAGCGTACTCATATCTATTTGATGACTCTGTTGCCACTCCTGAAAATCTTACTGTAGTGGTCAAAGCACTACCATTTGTACTCGTATTCATTTTTCTCAGTATAATTGGGTACTTTTGTGAGATCCCTTGAGTAGTTGGCTTTGGAGTGTCTGGTGGCAGTAACTATATTATCTGGGCAGAAGGGGGTATAGCAAGTAAATCTGTGCCAGCCTTTCCCAGTTGTGTGTGTGTGTGTGTGTGTGTGTGTGTGTGTGTGTGTGTGTGTGTGTGCACATGTGTGTGTGTGTGTGTGTGTGTGTGTGTGTGTGTGTGTGTGTGTGTGTGTGTGTGTGTGTGTGTGTGTGTGTGTGTGTGTGTGTGTGTGTGTGTGTGTGTGTGTGTGTGTGTGTGTGTGTGTGTGTGTGTGTGTGTGTGTGTGTGTGTGTGTGTGTGTGTGTGTGTGTGTGTGTGTGTGTGTGTGTGTGTGTGCACGTGTGTGTGTGTGTGTGTGTGTGTGTGTGTGTGTGTGTGTGTGTGTGTGTGTGTGAACTATTTGGAGCAGGGACATGAAGCACTGGTTTCACAGAGAGGGGGCTAGAGGACTTGTCCTAGACACTCAGCTGAGGACACAACTCTATAGCTGTGCCAGTGGGAAGTCTTACTGCTGACTCGGAGGGAGACAGAGAGATAAATCCAGACCCCAGACTGAGTGTGTTCTCTGTGTGCTCTTAAGAAAAATTGTGCTTGATTCAAAGAGCTGCATCTGCAAATACCGTGTGTATCTATTTTTGTTCCAAGTGAACGTCCCTCTCCAGTGTCACTGGTGAGGATTCAGACTACTTGATTACCAGCCCAGAGAGGGGACATCACATACCCTTTTTCTTCTTTATCTAAAATATATCTGTCCATATGTTTTTCAATCTTCCTAAGCATGAGGGGGAGAGGATGGAGTGGGTATATGTCTAAAGAATAAAAAAGTAAGGGATAGATAAATAATTTAACTACAGAAATGTGCCCCACTAGAGAGAGATATGATCTCCTCTATGTATGAACCTAAATATATACCTTATCCCATACACCTTGAAGATTAAGCTTTAGCATCTGTAGGATTTCTGAGTCATGCTTAAGGTCTAAAGATATTTGACACTATCTGGTACCTTTGAATGGGGGTAGGGAGAATATGTAAAAGAGGGGGTTTTAGCAGAAAGAGATTCACTGGGAATAACTCAAGTCTTAGCTGCATTAACTCACAGTTCTCATATCTCTCTAAATTTCTTTAAAAGAGCATATGCCGAAAGAAAATCCTTTGTTGGGTCACTGTTGAGTATCAGACAGACATCAGCAAACAAAAGAACCTTGGCTTCTCTACAAAATAAGACCAGACACAGGGTAGAGAAATGATCTGCACAACTCCTCCCCTTAAAAAGAAACAGCCTGAAGTGTTTTCATTAAATAAGGAAGGATATTATCCTGTCGTTTAATCAATATTTTTGCATAAATTTTACTGTTAATATTTAACGGCAAAAAATATCTATAATTCATAAATGAGTATGGTCTTTGGTTTGGGTAAGATGGTTATTAATGAAGAAATGGAAGATTTGTTTATTCTTTGAGAAATTACAAAATTTATATAGCATAGTCAGTCCTGGAGCTAGTCTGTGCTTAAACATTGCATAGAGTTCTACCTTGAGGCTGTCCAGTTGCTTCATATTATGGTTGGAACTTGGATAGGGCTATGTTTTAATGACAATTGTGATACGCTAACTTTCTTAAATATAGTGTCTAAGCAGTTTGGAGGGAAAGTAGAAGAGTGGGAATCATCATACAGCTCCTCACAGAAAAAGTTCATAAAGCATTGTTGATACCTTTAAGCTTGCTAATTAACTTCTAGGAAGTAGGGTCCTTAAAGCTAGTAATAATAGATGCCCTCTTACTCAACTTAACTCTATGTGCAAGAAGGTTATCTGACCTGTTCTCTGCTGCCCCTGACTGGTTTGCCACCCTCTCTACATATGATTGCAATCTTTTTTTCAGTTTGAAATTGAAACATTGGTTCCAGAATTTATATGCTCTTACCATTTGGGAATGATAAAAGAAAACCTTGTTACATCTTTTCCACAGCTGCATAATCACAGCTTCAATGGGACCAGACAGTACCCAGGCTGTGTCTTACATTAACTCCAAAATGAACTAACCCCTCACCTAAACACACTGTTCAAACGCAGCCTCTCTACAGACTATGTAACCATAGAGTGGTGCACAACAACAGTTATTCCACTCCACAAAGGTGGAGCCACAATGGACCCCGGGAACTATCACCCTATGAGCCTGACTAGCCTAGTCTGCAAGACTATGGAGTGCATCATCATGGAACTCATTAATAGAGATATTGGGAACTTCCAAACATTGGACCCTACCCAGTTTGGCTTTGTTAAGGGCAGATCATGCCTCCTAAACCTGATGGGCTTCTTTGAGACAGTTACCAAGGCTTTAGATGAGGGAAAGTAGGTCCAAACAGCCTACCTAGACCTTGCAAAGGCTTTTGACACCATTGCCCATTCTGGTATTATAGACAAGCTCACCAGCCTGAACATAAACCCCTACATCATGAGATGGGTTGCCAATTGGCTCACAGATAGAACCCACAAGGTGAGAGTTGCAGGCTCTAGGTCCGACTCTAAACTGGTTACAAGTGGCATCCCCAGGGCTCAGTTCAGGGACCCCCTCCAGTTCGATATATACTTCTCAGAGGTACAGGCAAGCACAGGAGGACTATGGCTGACCAAGTTCGGAGATGACTGCAAACTGGGGGCTATAATTGACTCTCCAGCTGATACAGACATCCTCTAGAAGGGTCTTACTGAGACAGATACCTGGTAAATGCCAAAAAGTGCATAGTCATCCCCTTTGGAAAAAAACTAAGTACCCACAAACTACCCCTAAATACAAAAAATGTAATAAGGGATCTGGGGACCCAAGTAGATAATAATCTCTCCTTTGATAATCATATTACCAAGGTGGTTAGAAAATCCTTCTATGTGGCCAACCTAATCAAAAAAGGGTTTGCATCTAGAACAAAATAGGTTATTGTGCCCCTCTACTCATCACTCATCAGACCCATCATAGAGTTCAATGCCCCATTTGGGATGTACCCTACAAGACAATTGCAACAGCTGGAAAGACCACAGAAGTACCTCACCAAGAGGATTACTGGCCTCAAACAGATACCCTATGCAGCCCGACTGAAGAAACTCCAGCTTTACTTGGTTGCATACCCCTTACTCAAGGGTGGTCTCTACCTAACATAAGAGGCCATGTCCAACCCAAAATTGATGGACATTCTCCACCGAAACAAAAAACAAATCCCCAAGAGCCACATGTTCTAGGGATCTAAACCTCACCACAATGATAAATAGGACTTGCTGAATGGATAGATTCCTGTCTCAGAGACTCCCCATGCTTTGGAACAGGATTCCAGTCGACATTAGGCAGACCCCCTCACTAACATTCTTCAAGAGAAACCTTGACGAGTGGATGGGAAACAGAAAATTTACCCCAGGGATCACTGCAGTGGCTCTGCTGGACAGAGGCACAGGGAACTAATGGCTCTGCTGGACAGAGGCACAGGGAACTAATCTAAGGGGGTGTGAAAGCCAGCACATTCTGGCTAGGCTTACAGATGCCCTCGGGCAGATAGTCTAGTACTCACTTATGAACCTATGAACCTATAATGCAATAATGTATTAGCATATGTTTCTTTTGTAAAAACATTTTGAAATAAAAATATATATTAACTACATTTTTATCAATAAGAACATCTGAAAAACTTATTTTGTTTTTGTGACAACAATAAGTATTTTTGTTTTAAAAGAAATATTTGTGGTATTAAATCAATGGGAAATTAATTTAATTTTTCAACTGTATCTAACCATGTAAACATTAATAATCTGGACATTGGCAATAAAAATACATGAAAGCATTTTATTCAGATTTAAAAATAAATTGATTTTCCCATTCATTCATTAGAATATTAGCATAAGTGATAGCAACATGTTTAGTCGGACAATGATAATTTCTGCTAAGAAGAAATAAAATTGCTATTCAAAACTAAATCAAGAATGTACAATTCATTTCAATAGCTTAATTTTAAAATATTTTATGTGTGGCAAAACTTCTATGCATATCAATTCCTATTTCTATTGGAATAACAAAATACAAATCAACCATATCAGCCGTTACAAAAATCACATCAATATTAAATTGAATACTTTTAACTGAGATTAAAAAGTCAAGAATCCTTTGCATAAGCATTTGACATATTTAATAATTACTCAACAAATTTTTAAATTAGAAATGCTAAAGACTCAGTCTTTGAACCTGTTGCCAATATAATTGGTCTAAAAGGTGGATATGTAATAGATTTATGAATAGTAGCTGATAACACTGGATGTTCTACCTATGAAAAATTATAAAAATCTACTGATATCTGTGATGCCTGTGCACTGGTCCAGTAATCAGGGAGACTCAATCCTCACAATTAGCACCAGTGAAGGGCATGTACATTGGGGGGATAACAAGTACACACACAGTAAAGTACAATTTCCCTTAAGAGCACACAAAGATCACAGTCAATCTGGGGCTGGTTTCTTGCTATTCTCCAGATCCCCAATAAGACTCCCCACTGGCACAGCTATAGAGTACAGATCTCAGCCTAGTGGTCAAGCCAAAATCTCCAGCACCCTCTCTGTTCAACCAATGCTTCGCTTCCCTGCCCAAGTAGTTGGCACACACACACTTTAAGATTTGATTTAGATACAGACACACAGACACTCCTGGGGAAGGCTGGCACAGGTTCTTCAGCTATGCCCCCCTTTCTGCCCAGACTATAAGGTAGTACCAACTGCCACCAACCACTACTATCCACTACTATAAGGCTTTTCCCAAAGGGTGACATATTTCACTGTGTAATATTACTTTTATCCAAATAGTAAGTGTGATGAGCAGCAAGACTATTGGAGTGGCTTGGACAGTATCATCAAATACATGCAAGTAATCTAGAGCTTAAATTATCTCTACACAAAACAGCCACAGTTGAAAGGTTTAAAAATATTTAATAATAAATAAAAAAAAAACACAAGACAAATCTCATCAATTCAACACAGTGCTAATCAAGAGTTCAGAAATCACAGGAAATGTTAAAACAATATTGTAGGATAGTCTGACATAAATATAGAAAACAGCTAGAATAATCTGGATAAATTCCTATCTAACTCTAAGAGAAATCACTGTTCTAAATACTACTTACATACAGAGCAAGGAAGTGCTGGCGAGTGGATGTTCTTACTAGATCCCAGACAAGATACAAAATGCTCAATCTTTCTCGCTGAGAAAGTCTTAAATTGATAATACACAGCACTGCTGAGTCATTTCACATTACATCACTATCACTTCTCCTTTAGTTCCCAGGCTAAAAGAAACTCAGAATTTCCATTTCTTTGTAAGCTGCACCTGGCCAGGAAGTCACAGCAATAAAGGACACCTAACTAGGCTGGCAGCCTTTCAGTTTATAACAATATATCACCATTTTCAAGAGGATAAAAAAGTTGTATCAATAAATTTATAAGCCATACTTTTTGAGTAACTTACCTGCTGAGAAGTCATGTCTTTTACCAGTAAGCATTCCATTTTATTAACATAATTAACAATGTCCATTACTAAAATGCTTCTATCTTTGTCCAATTTTATCACAAGTATATCTGCATTTTCCTCAGTTCTGGCAAAGTATTTAACTCAGATAATGTTAAATTACAAAAAATATGCCTTGGTTTACACTCTTAATGGCACATATCTCTGTTTCTCACATCAATTCAAAAGTTGCCGTGGTTGAATTCTATGGAGGACTGTAAGTACTTGAAAGATTATCAAAAGAAAAATCATGCTTAGAAAACAATTAAGTTAAAGTTAATTTGCAAAAGAATAATTTTAGCTGTACCAAAGTAAATGCAGTATCAGTTCTCACTGCTGTGGCAAAAGACAAACCCTTCTTATTTAAAATGATAACATAATCTGATGATTCTGTTGTTCTTAAATTATGTACATAAAAAACAAAGGATTTATGTCATGTCAGTACCTGTCCTGATACCACTTGTTTTAAACTAGCTAAGGCCTTGTTTTTTTCCTCTGTATTTTCCTTCCTTTGCAAATTGGAGAAAAAAACTCCCATTGAATATCACCTTGTGTCATCACAAATACATGTGTATCTAATTGGTTATTCCTATCGTGTTGCTTATCTCATTGTTTATTGGCTAAATATTCAGATCTTCTTAAAGGGATAGATTTACTGTCAAGTATATCTACTGATGGTTCATTTGAACTTAAGGGCTTTCTCTAATGACCTTTTTAATTAAAAATATATATTTCAAACTTCATAATTTAATTCATCTCGCTTAACATTTTTTTTTCTCTGTGATATTCCATCACGATGTATATTCAAACAATCAATCATTTATAATAGGTTTCTTTATAAATGAGAGATAGTAAATCATCCATCATCATACTAAGTAACCTGTTTAATTCACTTTTCAAAAAGGCTAAAGTTTGCAAAAGATATTTAATTATAGTTTCCATGTACTCACAACTGGCAGAAATAAAGAATGCAGTAAAATCTTTGCACACTGTTGATGACCTTTGTTCATATGTATGCATTATGAATATAATTGTATAACGTTTTCTGTGGTGTCATTAGCTAGTGCATGACTCAGAGGACTGTGACACAGATAGGCAGGATTCAAATCTATCAACTTGAACAAATGCTGATAAAACCAAGAATTTGCACGCATGCACACGCGTGCGCACACACACACACACACACACACACACACACACACACACACACACACACACACACACACACAAGCTAAAACTCAGGATAGCCATAGAAAACATTTTATTCCAAAACATAAGATGAACACCTTCATTTTAAAACATTTAGAACTTCATCAGATAACTCCATTTGTAAAAGTCCCAGTTTTTCTATTACTTTCAGAATGGTGGAATATGTCTTGTAATGGCTAAGGCCCCTTCTAAAAGCCACATTCAAAGAAACAAGAATTAATTTTTGCAAAGTAGAGCTTTTAAACACAATACGGTTACAACAATTTTCCTTTTTATATTTTACATTTAAAACAACAAATGTTGCATTAAAGTGGAGTTACCAGTACAGCTCTCTTTTTTCTAGTAGGAGATACCAATACCCTCCTCTTATACTTGGGGTCACTTTCTCTAGAGTGCTGAACTTAAAATCATGTCCCGGATACACTTGAATATGTTAGGAAAGGGCATTTGTATCTTTCTTCTTAATGTCATATAGATGTTCATACACCCTATCCTGTTTCTTTCAGTCTTGCCTATATAGAATCCAGGGCAAGACTGACACACAGCCACATACACCACCCCAGCAGTATCGCAGTTATAATTTCCTGACAGCATAAATAACTGTAAACTGATACTGAATTGTTCACCTTCAAGAATATATTTACAATAAGTGCATTTCCCACACTTGTCCATGTTTTTTCTTTTTTTACTACTACTTATAACCTTTGAAAAATCGTCCAATATATTTTTCATGTTTCTACATTTTCTATATGCTACAACTGGTTCCTCGCTTAATTTCTGTCTTGTTTGCCTGTCTTCCTTAAGAACTTGCCATTTTTTCAAGGACCTATTAATAAACTGACTGTCTGCATTCTACATATTAATGAATGTTTTCTTGTAACATTTATTGTTACTGTTGCCACATTTCCATTACTTTGCGTGTGTCCTGCATCCTTGTTATTCTAACAATATCATCTGACTGGGAATGTAGTATAGGAATGAAATAACCACATTCTCTTTTATTCATTACATCATACATCAGATTTTCTACAAAGTCATTTGGATATTCTGTAGTATTAAACATTCCTTTTGGGAGCATGGGTTTATCCCAAAAATCACTATCGAGTGTAACCATTTGTGCCTCTCTTAAAATTCCCCTTTTACAACTGCCTTCTTCTGTATATGGGAGTGAGCACTGATAAAATGTAAGAAGGCATTTGAATATGTTGGTTTTCTAAAAATTCGAGATGTAAACCTTCTATTTATAAGATTCTTTCATAGCCAAATATCTAAATAGGCTATATTCACCTCATTTACTTCATAAGTAAACTGCTAAAAGTTTGTTGTAGTATTTGTATATTCTGTAAAAGCTGTTATTCTTTCTTTATATTCATCCCATACAACAAAAATGTCATACAGATATTGTAAATAAAGTTTGCAGGAACTCATATAACAGCTATTAACTAAAAATTTATTTTCCCATTCAATCATTGCGATATTAGCAAATAGAGTCTCCACAAGGGAATCCCATTGCTACCCCTTTGCATGCAGAAAATATTTTCCTTCAGATATAAAGACATTATTTCTCAATACAATATCTACACATTTTCATACAAATTAATTCTATCTTGTGGTATTCCCTTGTCCATTAAAAATTCACCCCGGGATTCATGAAGCTTGCGCCAGGCGCAGGCGTAGCGTAGGCGGAATAACGCCAAATATGGCCGTTGAGCAATTCAGGTACGATCCAATTCCATGTGCACTACCGGCGTATGCCAGAACTGCGCAGCCCATGGCATAGGTATGCTAATCACCCCATGTGCAGTGTCGCACCATGCAAATGAAGGCAGATAGTGATTCATGAATTGGTGCAGGCGTAGCGTAAGCCCACGGAAATGTAAACCAAAAAACATGGTTTACATTTTCACAAACAGAACATCGGAGCTATGAAAGTGGACCAGACTCATGTATTACAAAGTTAACATATGCCAATGGCTAAATACACAGCCAATGGCATAAGAAAAGATGCACAACACCTAAAAAACAACATTTAATGTCATGTCCACAGTAACACACAGTACAACCGCAGGGCATGTGTGCGCAAACAGGAACATAAAGAAATTATATAAAAATGTCATAAAATCGCAATGTAATACAAATCAGGTTTACACCATAATACGCAATGGTAGGCATGGAACACCACAACCAAGGTGCAAGGGTTGCTAAGGGCCTGCGACAGTGTTTGGCGCAGTAATTATGAATTAGTAGTCAATGCCATGCAAATGAGGCAGGTAATACTGAATCGCAAATGTCCCACCGGATGAAGGTTGTACCATACGGCGCAGCACTACAACACCGAGGAGTGGATCAGAGGAGATACTTGACATCAGCAGAGGGGTGTGCCACCATAGCAGTAAGCACATTGGAGCAATGCAAATCTGGCCTGTCCATTGCTAAGCAAAACTGCAGGACAGGGGTGGGGAGGAAGGTATAGAATCGTTTAGCTGAGAGCACACATGGTGCCCAAAAGCGCATGTGTACGGGGATGAAAACGTTCCAGAAACCTAGTAAGCGGATGCACACCCCGCGAACATTAGCACAAACAGGAAGGTTAGGGGAAGAAAAGAAGGAAATGCCAAAGTAGGGTAATTGGAGTACTAATGAGCAATTAACACCAATCAGCTCACGGCGGCCAATCGACGGCAGCTGACAAGTCTGCTCTCAGAAACCTGCAAAACAGGATAGGGGAGGCATTGGAATGCAAAAAAAGGAGGGGAGGCATTGGATTGCAAAGATAGGAGATCTGTCATAGCAGAGCAAAGCAAACCAACAGTAGACTGGCAATAGCACACATTACGCAAGGTAAGCCTGGTCTAGGAAAGTACAAATGAAAGCAGGCTGCTGGATGCATGCCAGAAAATGGTAGGTGGAACGTGCAGAAATGTAAAGGGATGGTCAAGAGGTAATCCACGGCAGCCAAATGTAATTCAACATGAAAGGCACCACAATAGTAGTTCCAGTAGTAAAACACATAAGATACCCTGTAGCTACAATCGTACATACACACCCTATGGCATCATTGGTGTTCACAGCACAATAGTATAAAGTGTGAAAGCACCCTACACACACCTGTGTATTCCCAAACACTGCACCATAGGAGTAAACACATGGGGAACTTTTAAAATGTATATGTTGGGAGCTGCCATAGCTGTGATTCATCAGCATGTGTTAGAGACTGACGGTGTTGTGGAGGAGGAGGATGCCGACAACTACCGCAGGCCCTGGAGGAGGAGGAGAAGAGTGTTCAGACCAAGGGTAACCTACCAGGGGCTACATGATCTGGGGATAGTAGAGCGTTACAGGGTGGACAGGGACATCTTACAGCAAATAGTGAAGCTGTGCTGGCCACGCCTGAGAACCAGAAACAACAGAGAGGAACCCATCCCAGTGGACATGAAGGTATGTGTAAGCTTGCGAATACTAGCCACAGGTACCTTTCAAAAGCCAACTGGAGATATAATGGGGATCTCACAGGCATCAGCATCCAGGGTACTACACCTGTTCCTGGATGCCATGTTACCACATGCCAATGAGCATATATACTTCCCCCAAACTCAGGAGGAGTTGGCCAGCAATATGCGTCACTTCCACCATGTGGCACACTACCCCGAGGTACTGGGTGCGATAGACTGCACGCACATACAAATCAAGTCACCACCCGGTGAGCATGAACGCCATAATGAGGCAAATGCACAAACCAGAATCATCATAGAGCGTGTGTTTGGGATGCTGAAATCACGGTTCTGGTGCTTGGACACTTTTGGTGGACAAAACCACCAAAGAGAAAAACAGGAACTGGATGCACTCGAGTTTATTCTGGTACCTCGGCTTACACAGCCTTCAAAGGAATAACCTTCCATAGCAAATGCATCTATTTTATATACAAAATTCCTTAATTAATTAATTGAATAATTGTGCAATTACAACATTCACATTATTTTAGAAAAAGGGACCATACATTTAAATGCTGATATATGGACAGAAGGGAATATTAGTACTGAGACAAAGTATATAATACACAAAAACACCGTTTTTTAAAAAAATATATACTAATGCCTCACAATTCAAATAGTCAAGTTCATTTCCAAATTTAAGCCTTTTGGTTTTAAGGTACCAAAATTTAAAATGAACATACTTTCCAATTTTAGCAATTTATGTAAAAAATTCCCAGTATTATAAGTATCAGGTCTGGCCAATGCACAGAAAAACAACGTATCCAATTCGCCATTGTGTGTATTGTTGAAATGCTCAGAAACTGGGCTTTCCATCCTACCATTTCTAATGTCACCCATGTGTTCCATAATCCTAAGCTTTAACTGACGTTTAGTTTGCCCTATGTAATATTTAGGTGGATTGCACCCACAACCAATTAAATAAACAACCCCACAAGATTTACAATTGAAAGTTTCCAAAGCCTGGTATTTTATGCCATTTATGCAACTACCGTTCAGGTTCATAACTTTTGAACAAATTCTACATTTACCACACTTGAACATACCTTTTTGGGATGAAATCCCATACTGCATGTTCATCCTAGCTTTTGATTTAAACTTCAGCTTTTCTTTTAAATTAGCATACCTACCAAATGAAAAGCATACTCTATTGGGAAAGAGATGGCCTATTTCGTCACTCTGACAAACAATCGGCCAGAGAAAGTCTACTATATCCTTCAAAATAGGAGAGAATAACGAATACTTGTTAACTAGAAAAATTCTGCTCTCATCATTCATAAGAAATTTATTCACCCTATTATCAAAAGTTTTATGCTTATTCCTTAAGAATGAATCAGGATTAAGTAGTCTGTCCATGCTATTCTTAATAGAAATCTCAGAATAACCTCTTTCCAAAAGCCTATTTCCAACCATCTTAAATTCAGATTCCAAAAGCTTACTATCTGAAGTATGCTCAAAAGTGCGTTTAAACTCCCCACAGGGAAGTGCTTCAATCAGATGTATTGGGTGAGCACTGGTTGCATGAAGAAAGTTGCTAGTTGCAGTAACTTTTCTGTAAGGTCTATATTGCACTTTATTATTCGTATCCACATATAATAGAATATCTAAGAACTGAATAGTACTTTTATTCAAAACGTAAGTACTCTCCAGGCACGTGTGCCTACATCGTCATAGTATGTGCCATGCTACATAATATGATCCTGCGGAAACAGCTGCAGCAGGGACAAAATGGTGAAGGCCCTCATAGCCCACCGCAATTGCCAAGGCCATCACAGGCACAGAGGGATTCAGACCACGAACACACTGTGCCAGCCCCAGTAGGCAGATGGAGGCATGCCCAATATGCCTACGCCTTGGCAAAGAGGGAACGTATAGCACATGCCCTGACAGTGTAGGCCCCTATGGACTGACACACCTCTCCACCTGCACACACAGTAAAATGGATGGCACACAAACACGACCACCTGTAAATTGTAATCTATAGGTGGCCCACTGTGTGAATCCTGCATAGGCAGCCCTCAAACATTGTACACACAACAGCTATTGGAACACGGAATGTCAACACCTAAACAGTACAGTGGTGTATAGGTTCCCAGGTACATTGGTAGGTACACGGCCGATTGTCAGAGGCCATACACCAAACGGGGCAAACAGTGTCCGCTGTCACCACAACATCGAGTAACCAACTGTCACTTAGTGGAGCAGAGGCAATCATGGGAGCACATGTGTGTAAGCACTGTTCTGCACACACTCATCACGGAGTCCCTGCTGCGTTAATGAGGGGGCTCCATATAATAAAATCATGGATGTTGTGTCAAGGCATGGGTTGTACCCATGATAGGTATTCATCACCCCAGCATGCCCCACCTACGGTCGTTTGAACGTGTAGCACAGTATCGTGTGTGGCTCACTGTGGTATACATACCCAATGCCGGAGCATATCTAGTAAACATCACATGGACACACCATTAACTGGACTCATCAATATGTAAACTAACTGAGTTACCCATGTGAGTGCAGTATGGAGTAACAGCCGTAGTATACTCCACATACAAAACAACATAACACGTATACATATCCCAGATATCCATGTGTTAAATACAGTAACCGTCGTGCATGTTCCCGGTCCCACGTCCTGCAAGGGATGTAACGTAATCCCAAAGGCACGAGTAATGCATGTCGGATGCAGGTCATCAGCTCATGTTTAGCACATGTTAGCGGGAATATGTGTTGCCCACTGCTGGTAAGCGATGCTTAAATATGACTATACGGATATGCGTGAAACAGGGATAAGCTTCTCCGAATATCACGCAGATCACGGTCAATGATGTCCAGAACAGGTGAAACCAGCATTATTCACCCCTGTACTAATAGCGCCTGCTCTGAAGGGTAAAAATACCACTGCCAAGAGTAGAACACACAATCATGTATAGAATCGCCTAACACTATTGCTAGCCAAGATGGACCTATGGTAGGGTTGCCACCTCTGCAAATGACCAATGTGGGACATACGTCAGATGTCTGCAGGCTGACACATACACTCAGCCAGTACGAAAATTAGAACTTCACTGTTTTGCCTAGATAAATGCTTATTCTTGTAATGTTTACTTACTTATTCTGTTCCTATAACATATAGGTGGTTGAGATACAGAATAACTGTTTTATGCAACTATTACATAAACTATAGGAAATAAGTATGTCCTACAATCTCAGCACATTTGCCATGTTTACAGATATTTTGCAGGGCACAACTGCCCAAAGAGGGACTGTCCCTTGCAAAGTGGGACAGCTGGTAACCCTAACCTATGGCAGGTGAGTAATGTGACAGGTACAGACACAAACGTGCGGAGTCCAGGAAACAGTATACACCGACAAGTACACAATGAAAGGTGTAGCTTGCCTGTCACTTTCCCTGTCATATATATATATATATATATATATATATATATATATATATATATATATATATATATATATATATATATATATGTACACATATATACATATATATAATACAGATAGAAAGGGCGATAGAGTGATATATGTTGATATATACGGATTCAACGATATCTGCAAATATATATAGATAGGTCAATGACATTCATAACACCTTGGAGGTACAAATAAATAGGATATCGCCAACTATGGAATGTGTAACATACCGACACGTGTAACCATGAGGCTGAAAGACCAAAAGAACACAGTATCGGAACAGTACATCTGCGAGTAATAGTATGACGATATGAAGGGACATGTAGTTACGGCTGCCGGTGTTGCGGTCCACGTAGGTACTGTGTTCAACTGTGTTTGTGAGTGCCGTAGTCTGTGTATGTGTGTGTTGAGGGTGCCATGTGTGTCTCCATGTGACTGTAATGTGTGTGTGTGTGTGTCCGCATCGTGTGTCTGTTAGTGCCAACTCGGAGGTAGATCATTATGGTAGGTGTGGGTATAGCTAGCCGTAGGCATACGGTTACCACCTATCTCACATTAGGAGGGACAGCCCCTCCCTGTGCAGGTGTGTCCTGACATAAAACATAACAAAGGGCAAATGCCTGAGATTGTAGGACATTGATATGTCCCATATATTATGTAATAGTTGCATTAAATAGTTATGCCTGTATGTAAGAAACGTAAATGTTACATGCAATATGATAAGTAGCCAAAGTCCCACAACAATAGGTATGTACTGAGGATAAAAGTATGTGCTATCCTGTGTACTGACCGTGGCTATGTGTCGGCCTGTAAACACTGCTGTGTGTCCTGCAAGTGTCCAACAATGGCCATATGAAAAGGTGGCAACCCATGGCAAAGAGGTTCTGTTACCAACACAACCACAATGACTGCAAATTTCTGGGACAGAAATACATGGGATAGCTGTCATTTAGACATATCCCTTTACATATCACTGCAATTCCGGAGGTATGGAAGTATCAACCTCACCTGCATACTATATAGAAACCAATTAACAACGGCCCAATGTAAAATCCCGTAACATAAGTCTACTAACTGATAGCACTTTAATTAGAGACGGAGCCCACACACATATATATGGAATATGTAGAAATGCAAGCCCCAAACACCTGTATATGCTACGTACACCCACCGACATCCCCCACACTAGAAACTATAGCAATACAGACTGTAATAACTGCACAAACATCCAGTCAGTCAATTACATCTGCAGAACCGTCAACATACCTTGTGAGAGACACAATTAAAGGTGCCATGCATAATTGTAGCCATTGTATAATGGAAGAAAAGGCGATGTTACAGGTTTTGTTTGCAATAGTCTGTTATCAGATGGTTGGGATGACAGTTACACCCACATGCTGAACCACAAACTCTAGCTGTCACACACAATCCACGGGGGACATGAATCCAATGTATACTTGTCTCTACACATAGCAGTTGCAATTACGCACAACAAAACACAATACAGGCCGTCTCCCCGAAGGTAGGGCAAATGGGCAACGCCCAAGTGGAGAATTCAATTATACCCCACTGTTGCAGTGTAATTGGTGAATGGAGTAGCTGCACAGCTGATGTGCAAGTAATTAGTCACTCAGGAACACCAATTGGCGGCATGAAACCACATGTTACATGTATCGACATATATAAGGATGACTTGCCAGACATTCAAACCGTATGCTCATACCATATACCTGTTTAAGCAGTGTGAGAGAGATAAGCAGTGTGAGGGAGATAGAGACGAAAGTCCGGAATGATAACAAAGTATGTAGAACACTCGGTATGTAAGTTTATGTATAGCATGTTTTGTATTAATTATTTACTGTATGTATAGCCTGGTTTGCATTAATTAAAAGTGTCTGCAATGCATAAAGTGGGAAAAGGTATTTATGTAGTGATGTCTTGCTGAGCATACTAATGCTTGTAGAAACTGTGCATCCAGCAGTGGGCCACAAGGTACACATCACAGACACCATAAAGGATGCTACATGAGTGCTTTAAACAGAACAATTCCATACAACCTGCCGTCAGTGGTAGGGTATGTCCAACAAGTACGTGCCATAGCAGGGGATAGTATATGTTGATATACTGTCCCATTAGGCATGTGTATGGACATATAATGACAATGACATGTGTAAGGTGGTCCCGCTGTGCAAGTATGCTTTGCATTATGGGATAATATGTAAAATATGTGTAATGTATAGTATTGTAGGTAGATATGTCAGATATTCTACACAGCATAACAGGCATATCATGCATACCAAAGGTATAGTCTATTGGCATGTACAATAACAGGATACATATGGCTTATAGGCATGGGACAATGTAATAGCATGATAACTAATCTAAATGGAAGGGCTACCAAGTAACCATGCACAAAGGACATGTAATAGCTTCACAGGTTCATAGTGGGGTACTATGCAGTCTGGCAAGTGCATGTGTAAGCACAACTACAGTGTTCACACCAGTGGCTCCTCTCTAGGGTAGTGTCCTGTGAACAGCAGAGCCATGTGTTACCTGCACCTCTGCACAGTACAGCCACTGCAGTGATACCTGGCGTACATGTGTCTCCCAACCACCAAGGGAGGTATCACATGAACAATGCTACTGAGTGTCCCTGCGTGATGTACATAGGACTCATGTTCCAAAGCATGGTGAGTGTCTGGTTTGGGAATGTAACCTTGAAACACATCCCACTCATCATTGCATGTGTGCACATATCCATGGACATGTTGCTCACAGTGGCTTTTGCTTATGTCACGTATGTGGAGTATATCCATTAATATTGTTGTGGACATGGGCCCTGTCTGTTCAGCAGAGGTCACCCCTGAGTATGTAGTATGCAAATGTGTACAGACGTGATGTCCATAGTTCAGCCGCATACTTCAACTGTCGGAGCTCAATAAACATTAAGGCGTGTTAATGTTGTGGTATGTAAAGCTGTAGCTGTTGTGTAAGGTACACCCTAAACGGGGTGGTGTACCCTTGAATGTGTGTAGAAGTCTTGGGTTCAGAGGTACAATGGGTGCCTATGTACCAGCGACATATCCAGTACAGATAAGTGTGGCCACGTAGAAGGATATCCACGCCACAGTGGCAATATGGTAACCAGAGGAGTGGGTGCGACATACGTGTGTACTACGAGCATGTACAATGTGACATGTATGTAGGGGACTACCACCTATGTGATAGTCAGTGGGTGAATGGTGTAATGCAAAGGTGATGTTCATACAGCTTGAGGCCATGATATTCATATCAGGTATCTGTCACAGTGACACCCGTATGGATAGAGTCAGTATCATATGGGGGATCAATCATGGCGCTTTGTATGCAGGGGGTGTAAAGCTAGGCAGGGAAAGTCCCTCTGTGCTATCCTGCACCTCAGGGAAGCATATACTGAACATGAGGGGCCCTATGACTGAGGACTGTGGTATGCCAAGTGTAACTGAAATGCAGTAGGTACTATGGTATGCTACCCTCATTGTGTGTGTCCTGTCCATGAGCCACATTGCATAACATCCTGAGACATAAGGTATGATGTGCAGGTGGATGTGTATGTTGTCAATACCAGAATGGAGAACGGTGCTGTAAGGCAATGAGAGGACAATGTAGGATGTGTGGACCCCCGTACCATCATTAACTACCCTGGTAACTGTATGAAAGGAGTCCACCAGGTGTAGGGGCCATGCTCTGGCCCTAACAAGTCCAACCCGGGTGGCATCACAGGACCGGAGCACAACAATGTCTCTATGAATGGCGCCCATGATGATGTGCCCCATTGCCATGCAGAACAGTCCAGTCAGGTGTGTAGGACTATAGTCCCACACGTGCATTGTGGTGCCACCGGTGTGGAGTGTGATAACTGTTGCTGTGTGCCATTCAGGGGCCACAATGTCTTATACAAGGCTATTGCTGAATATGGTGGCCTAGTGGGGAGACATGTCATTCAGAGGTTTGTGGACATCACAGCCTGGGACTTTGAAAGGTGACATGGGGCCAGTGTCCCAGGACATATAGAGTGCAGGTTAGTACTGTGTTAGTGTGACCGCAGGGACACCGCAATGTTCCTGCATGGATTGTGGCCCTGTAGTGAGTGTGAGGGTGTAATGTTAGCATTGAATCCATCTGCCAGCATGTTGCCTACATCACCTGGATCTGTAATGTTCCTGAGTGACTGTTGTATGTGAGAGCAGGTGTGGGTATTGCCATTGACTACTGACATACCACCATAATGCCTTGTGGTACACCCCAGAATGTGTCACAGTAATGTTTACGTAGCTAGTCTTGGAGTATGTGATGAGGGATCCCGTGGCCCTACCGAGGCCGACCAGTGAGCTACTCCACCCATGAGATTGTACACCACTGTGCAACAGCCTCCACCTGTTGTACATTATGTTCATGGAACTTGACCACCAGAGTGGCGTCTGTTATCTGGAGTATACCATCATGGCTCTGTGTGGAATAGCATGATCCATGAAGTCATGTATGTGCTAATGCAGTGCACTGGGGTATGTTTCAGCATTTGTATGTGCATTGTCCATCTGCACGGGTGTCATGACATCAACAACCGCTGTCATAAGACGTCTGTAGTAGGTATTGTAGTAATCATGTACTGTGTATGCCGTGAAGGGTGTGGTGCCGGGATGTGGCTAACAATGGTGATTATCATATATTCGGAATCCACCAATGAGGGGATAACCCCAGGTGTGGAACACCAGTCACATGTTGGTAGTGTTCATGTCAAGGATAATGTTGGTCTTGGAGGTGGTGTGTATGGGTTGATCCAGCCGAGTGGAGGTTATGACTTATGGATGTGTCGGTACATGAGTGGCTATCCCAGTTAAGTGTGGGGTAGTGTCACTCACACATCAGTAGTAGCTGTCTGAGCCCTACTGTCCAGTACACCAACAAATGAGGTCTGGTAACCATGGGGTCTGTTGTTGAATCTGTAGCTGGTTACAATGTGTATAGCGGTTCTGGACACAGTTAGTTGCACGTGGAGCACCTCTGATGCATTGTGCTAAGTAACTAGCCAGGATGTGTGTACAACAAAGTGGGATATGGGAAGACCTCAGCTGTGGGTGTGCCAGTCCAGGTATGTGCCTGAAAGGTATGGTCTCTCTATAACCTGTCATTGCAGGTGTGCTCTGCAGAGCCTAGAGGCAGGTCCCAGCCACTGCAGAGATATTGGAGTGGTGCATTATAAGGTGTGCCTTGCCTGCATGCATCACAGAGGAAGATGCAAGCATTGTGTCACATTACCACATGTCTTGCTTGCCAGTTCCCGTTCCGCCGGTGATTGTTACTGGAAACTGTGCAAGACAGGCAGTATAGAAGCAACAAGAGCCTCACATGTGATCTGTACTCCCAGGGCTGACAGGTGGAGGTCATCTGTGCCAAAGCATTGTGTTTGACCAGGTCAGTCAAAGCGGACAGATACCAGATGCGGAATAACAGCAGAAGCATACGCAACTGTTGAAGTGACACAGTCAGTCATTGTACAGTGGTATCGGGTCCGGATGAATGCATAATGCTCCCCAGGGCTTGGCCCGCACCTTCAGGGCTATAAGACTGGTGAGCTATTGCATGTCCTTGTACACGTAGCCTGTGAAGTGGCATCTCAGGGCAGTCACACCAACATGGAGAATGACAGTCACATCGTACCTGGTGAGGTGTGGCATGGGTGCATAGGTTATGTTGCAGAACCAGTTACCCAACAGCAAGATGTAAGCGACTATTGCCTTGTGTAGCCTGCTGTGTGGAACTGCAGTGTGACCGCCTACAGAGTCACCTATGACTGGTGTGTTGTGTATGTTATAACACCCTATTGGCTGTATGTGATGGGCACACATGAGTCTGTGGTCTATAAGTTGGTGATGTTGTGTTCCGTGATGGGGGCTGCCTCTGGTGCCTACACAGAGTATGGAGAGGTACTGCTCGAGTTGTCCTCATATGTGTGGCCTGTGGTGGAGATCATGTGAGACTCTGTGATGTATGGGGTGTGTTGCGAATGTTACACATCCCAACATGACTATCAGGTGCAGTCAGGGTTGGTGACAGCATTACCCCCAGCAGGGCTGCATAAGTGCATCCCCCACAGGCTGTAGTGTTGTATGTTGGGAGGCGAGCATTTAATGTGTACATGAGACAATTGCTCTATTGCCACATGTACGACATATCCATCATATAGACAGGCAATAGCACTGGTACGTGACAGTTGGACATGCCTGTATATACAACCATGTCTCACAGGATATGTGAGTTACGTGTGTACAACAGCTGTTGTACCGTAAGCAAACTAGAAATTATAGGACAGCCAGTGTACCTGTGGGAAATGGTGTGGAATGGGTGCTATAGAAATCAGTAGCTCATGACATGCTCACAAGTTCTGAACAAGTGCCTAGCTTGAACATACAATACAGATAGGGTGTTGGATAATATCAACCCACAAGTGGTGACGACAGTCGTAATGGGTGGCGCCACACTATAACCCTGCTGAGTATGGTGTGCATGTCCATGAACCATTATCACTGTAGATGTTAGCAGTACAGATGTACAAGACAGTAAGGATGTTTGATTACAAATACCTTTGTATGTCACAGGAGTGTTCTACCAGTGGCCTGTTGACAGACTCACAACTACAAAAGGTGCCAGAGTGTGCATATCACACCAGTGCCAGCTACAGTAGAACAGGGTTAATGCATTGTACTCCACCCTCATTGTAGCCCATACCACACAGACAAATGTTAGACATCTGCGTATGTAAGGATGTGAATGGCCATGACCTATGAGCAATAGCTGTGTCAGTGTTGTGAACAACATACAGAATGGGCTGTGTGGGTGAGGTGTGTGACATATGTGCACAGTCTGATGGATGATATCAGCATTGTCACCACTAGGTGAACATCCCTGTACCCATTAACTACCACCTAGGCTGTGGTCAACATTATAGACACTGCGTAAGGGATGGTGCTGTGCAGTACACCTCCCTGACTTGGTGATGTCTCCAGGCCCAGTAGGTAGTCATACGAGGTACCCATGTCATGACAGGGTGCCATCCATGAGCACAGAGATCATTGGACAGGCATATACAGCACTGGGGTGACCAATATTGGATCACACATCACCTTTAAGGGGTAATGGCCATGCATGGTTGGGCGATACCAGCCTTCACAATCCTCACCTCCACTATGCAGCATGCTGTCTACCTTGCATAAAGACATTTGCTGCACCATGATGATGGACATGCTACATGTCCATATCCTGATCTGAAAGACATACGACATGGACAGCCACCCTACTAATACTAGGATTGCCACATGCCGGACAGATCCCTGTGCCATACATGTGACATACTCCATGCAACCCTGTCCATCAAAGCTGCACATGTCATCCCAGTCATACATGGTGTGATGGTCGCATGGTAGATGTAGTATCAACTGTCTGGATCAGTAATGTGGCACTGATGCACCTCACGATGGCATAATGGCTGTCGGTTACAGCTAGGAAACCTTGCCCGTACATGCTATGGTTGATCACCATCCCTGCGAATGACGTCTGACTAGCCATTGTCTCATGTCTATCACACGTACAACACAGGCGATCTGTGGCAGTATGTTGAACAGCTGTACAGTGCTGTATAAATGTACATGGCAAACACATGCATGTACAGGTTTTCATGCATATGTGTGCATTGTCACTGCTCAAGTCCATTAAGGCTGTGTCTGTGTTGATATGTGACATATACACAGCATCAAGGTCAACAGCAATACCGTGGACACATCCAGGCATGTGCAAACAGGTAAGAACACCAGTGCAGGCAAACAGACATGCCCACTTCAAGACAGCATTCACATGGAGTATGAACACTGTAATGAGGTGACACACATATATGGTGATGATATCCAATGCATAACGGGTGTTACATGTGTGTGACACAAACACGTCAGTCATGTCAGTGTCATGGTGATTTGCAAAGATAACTGTGCAGATGTACTAGATGTCATAGAAATGTATGTGCAGCTGTATCTCTGTACATCTCTGAAACTGTGACATGTCACCATCATTATGTCTTACAGATAATGCCTCATACACACCTTCCAGCCTACAGCTGCCAGGAGGATGATGTCCTCATCCCATACCTCCATGAGAACTGCGAGGTGTTGTTCAGCCATGTGCCACAGCATGCCCAGCAGCAGGATGACCTGTGGCAGGATCTGCACAGGAGAGTGAACGATGTGGGTGGCCATAACCGCACCTACCAGCAGGTGCGCAGATACTGCATGGACCTGATACGGCATGCAAAACAGAGTGCCACTGCAATCACCAGGGAACAAGGTGGAACAGGTGCTGGGCCACCAACCCAGCCCCCACTCACACACACTGAGGAGTTACTGGCCAGTCTGGGGACACCCTCAGAACAGCATCCGCAAACACTCTCTGCCATCGTGGAGGTGGGTGTCTCCCAACCAATGAGCCTGGAGTTTCCTGGTAAGTCAGTACTGCACATATGGCTACTATATCCCATTTATGTGCATGTGTCACTGTACATTATGTAATGTAACAACATATGCATGGTATGTGGACACACATGCTGCATACAACATTATGCTACCCTGTGTATGCACACATGTGCATACTATATGCTATTGTACAGGCGAATGTGTTAACATGCACAGTGCACCCTGTGGCTGTCATACAGTCATGGATAATGTTCATACTGCTGTGTCACCCCTATATAGGTACCTCTGGCATGCCGCACAGACATGAGTCCATTGCAGGTGAGACTGTCATCAGTATCAGGCATGTAAAAGCATAGATCTATTCGCCATGTGGCCAGTTAACACTTGTACACTTGTTGTTCATTCCATTCACGATATACAGGTCACATCACCCATCATTCACACAGGCCAACCATGTGCAATATATACAAATGAAATGATACACCGACATGAAACCAGAGTATTTGTCATTGCTACATGTGTGGTCAGCTGTGCATACAACTGTGGAGGTGTTCTACAATGGAGGCATATGTACTATACATTGGAACAACACGTGTGGTACGCAAACAGTACCACACAGTGAGCTGTGATATGGGCAGCCCGCAGGAGTCACTATTGTGTCATATGACCCTGCAATGGGTGCACACATTGTGATGTGCCATCTGACATGTCCCAGACACGTAGTGTATTGGCTACAATAATGTCACACTATCCCATAACCTATACCCCACATACAACCTGTTGTCTGCATAGCCCTGTGGATGGTGACATATCTGACATCTATGGGTATATGTCATATGGGACAACACAGACATGTGTGATAGATGGCCATCACACACATTTGTCCAACACATGCTCACATGGCCATGGGGGATGGCCAGAGATACGTAGCCTCACAGTAGATGTGATGTGTATACACCCTGTTTCACATTGTCTACACATGGTCCAATTATAGCCTTAGTTGACCAATTATACAGTTGATGTGGTACACTGCACATCCTAACAGCCTGTGCACAGCCAGTGGAGGTGTCACTGACGTCTGTCATATAAGATGTGTTGAACATCACTCTTGTGTCATAGCATGACAGTAGTCACCTTCACAGCTTCCACAGACATTGACACCACATCAGGTCACAGATACTGTACATTACCCTTGCTGCTGTAGGACATCACCGTTAGCTGTGCACCTCGTGTGTGTGGTACAGCAATGTCATGTTGGACATGGTAAATTGACAAGTCCACTATGTGTGTAGTTGTTGTGCAGGGGTGTCATCTGTAGGTCCTCCAGTGACCTGTCACATGACACAGCATGGTTTGGTGTGTACACACCTCAGCATCATGGGTCACAATCCACAGTTATGTCATGGGTATGCATGCAGTTATGGCTATGCAATGTGTACATATTATGCACTGTATAGCAATATAGACGCCTCAAGATGCCATGCAATGGCACAGTGTCTGTACTTCACACTGTAGAGCAATGTAGACGGCTCACACTACCCTTCCATGCACATGCACATTTGCTAAACATGCATTCTATCTGTAGGGCATACAGACAACACCGCAATGTGATGGCCATTACGACGCTGTACATGTCAGGACACCACTGTGTCAGACATGTATGCATGTTAATGCACACGTCAGCTGATTACATGTCAAGGTCACATCAGCCATGTGTACTGTTATCCTGTTCTGGCCCACATGGTGTATCACGGGGATGTATGCATACTACCATGATTGTGTGAACTGCATGGCTACTGATATGACACCTGCTTGCTGTATTGTGCACCCCAGGGGATATGCTTACTAACACTATTAATGTCTGAGGTGCATGCTGTCAGCTATATCACAGGCATGCTGCATGCCATCTGTCAAATCACATGCATGGTGTGTGTGTGTGTGTGTGTGTGTGTGTGTGTGTGTGTGTGTGTGTGTGTGTGTGTGTGTGTGTGTGTGTGTCTATGTCTATTGTAATTTAGAGTCTTTCTTTGCATTCACAGGTGATGTAGGTGTGTTACCCTCCTACGGTCCATCTGATGTTAGTGTCCCCACAGATACCAGCAGTGATGAACATATGCATGAGGTACAGGCAGGGTTGTCAGGGGAGGAATCTGTGCCAATGGTTGCCATCCCAGCTATGTCCCCCTCTTCCCCGCACACAGTTCTGCTGCCAACACACACCGCATCACCAGTGGCCATAAAGGAAGGACAGGCAGCATCTGTTAGCTTGGAACAGGAACATGTGGTGACTACAGATGGTGTGTCTCCACATCATGGTGTCAGTGTAATATCTGCTTATGTGCCACACAGGCATGTGGCCAGTGCAGCTCGTAGGAGGACCTCTGGCAGACATGCATCTGCAGGACAGAGCGCAGCAGCTGGTATCACCAGATGCATGTTCCAGACTGTAATGGCAGCACAGGCACGTGCTGAATGGCAGAACAGAGAAGGCCAGAGGCTGCAGAGGGCTGCTATCCGTACCCTAAATGACAACATCCAGGCATTGGCAAATGCTCCACAGCAGATCGCTGATGTTCTGGACAGGCGGTTGGGTGACATGGTCGGAATCCTTGACCATGGCATGGCAATCCGCGAGAGTGAGCTGTCTGTGCTGGAACATCTGGTAGGAGTGAGGCATAGGCCACGTGGATGTAGGCCAGCTACACCACCTAGTGCAGGTTGATGTGAGCGTGCCACCTCACATGCCCACTCCCATAGTGCAGGTAGCAGTAGCAGTGCAGTTGGTGCTGCGCTGTCCACACCAGGACACAGCAGGTCATGTGGACGTGGCCCTGGACGTTCCCAGCGGGGACATGTTCCAGTGGACATGTGTCATCGGACAGTAGCCAATCCGTACCTCTGCCTGGTAGTGCCCGTGCAACCCCTGGCAGGCACAGGTCATGTGGCCAAGCCCGGACACAGTGAGCTGTACAACCTTGTCTATAAAATCTGGAGCTGTCAATAATATCCCTGTGTAGGCCTCACAAAAGGCAGAACTGTGTGCACACATACACGCACACAGCAAACACATCTGTAGGGCACCACAACACACACATGCATACTGAACAGACATGTCCAATCATATCACTGGCCCATACCAACACACATGATGTCACCCATTGGTGCAGCCTATGCCCCTAGCACACATTATCACCCTGTGCATATGATGAAGCCTGTGCCACATCCCTGTCATCCACACCATCGGTGCAGGGACATGCTCAAATGGTTTGATGCACAGGGTGAACAGAATAGTAAGATGTGTATATTACATTAGTTGTGTACGACTAGTGAGGGTAGTGTATATTACATTAGTTGTGTAAGAATGGTGAGCGATGTATATATTACATTGGTTGTATACTGTTGACACGCACCAGACATACCATGTAGTACAGGTGTAGCATGCATTGTTATATGTGCACAACCATATAGTACAGGTGTAGCATGCATTGTTATATGTTCACAGTATGTGTCTCGGTAACAACAGTAACAGCATGTTGGTAATGATGCCCAGGTTCCCTCCTTATGGTCCACTTGCATGTGTCTACAGGTAGCAGTGTTTGCAGTCTCCCATGTGTAACTGTGGAGTACTCACAGGCACGTATGGCAATCTCAGCCTGCTATACGTAGCCTCAACCGGACAGCTGGAAAGTCTAACATACCACAGATGTCCACACATATACTGATCCAGCAGCCTATGTGCAGTTTAATAGGCTACAGTGGCTAGAGACGTGACATCCATACCAGGTCACATCACAGGTATGTTGACATGGTGCAGGGGTTGTACACAGCGGTCTGGACAATGATAATGTTAGAGGCCACTTTATAGCATGAGGCCTCACTGTGTAGCAGTAATACCCTGTCACAGTACAGGAACATGCCCACACTCACGGGGTCAGCAACACTATAATGCACACCCCATAGTGTTGAGGTGAGGACACTTGCCTATGTGGTCATCACCCTCACAGTACTGTGCACCCACACAACATGACACAGAGAAGGGACATGTACAGGTAGCAAGTATGGCTGAGACCGATGGCATCAACAGGGTAGTTGACTGCATCACCATGAGGGGTTAGGATCCTGTGTGTCCCGTATGGTAGCATACACCCACACTCCATGCACCAGACAGTCATACATACACACACACACACACACACACACACACACACACACACACACACACACACACACACACACACTGTGGAGACCAACTGTCATACACATACGGATAGCTGATGTGTGTGATATACACACCACACCTGCCTACATCATGCTTTCCACACTGCAGTATGTACAGATGTCTACAACAGTGTACAGGGGTGTGTCACAATTGGGATGTATTCCCAACCATATGTGGCATATATGGTCACACATGCAAACACACATGGCAGTACTGTGAATGATACACTTGCTATATGATGATACGTCTGACAGACATGCAGCAGTATTGGCCGCATTATGTGTACCAACGCTATGTCTGGCAATTGTGCTGCTATATGCACACAGGAGGATGTAAGTGTTACAGGTGTTGAGTGACGTACAGTCGTTAACACCTGACCACTGTGTAGGTATTATGTCTTCACCATCAGGTAACAGTAACATAGCGTACTGTTTGCACATGTAATGGTATGATGGCGTGTGACACACCTGTGAGCCGTACCCGGCAAACATCCATCTACACAGGTGGATCACCACTTTACGTACACACATCCATCCATACCTGATGTACATCCTACCGTACTGTCAGTATGTCACCATATACAGGTGTCAATGATGGGGCTGCATTGCAACTGCATGTTGTAGTTCGGCACAGATGAGTTACTTGCATCAGCTACTGCACATGCATGGCAGCTGCATGCACACTACAGTTTGTACATGTGTGTTGGTCCTACATGCCTGTCATGTAGCCATGTTTGTATGCATTGCAATCGGTAAACATGTGTGTTGCATACATAACACATGGACTGTTGTATGATATGATGGGTGTCATGGGTAACTAGTACAGAGGGGATGTGTCCTCGGTCAACATCTCTACTTCATGTACTGTTGACATTCAACAGCCAGGGACCCACCTCCCATTTGCGTACGTATGATTGCTGTAGCCACTTGTCTGCACGGAGGACAGCAAAAGCTATGCTATGTACATATGTGTTGTGTGTGTGGTCCATGCACATATCCACTGCAATTACATGTATGACATATCAGAACAAGTGTGTTTGTTGGTGTACAGCGACAGTCATCTGTCACAGCTGTGTAAGACCCAGGGCCCCTGTTATGTGTAGAGCCGACCTGGTTATGTACAGTGGTATCATTGCAATGCATAACACATGATGGAACCCTGTTGGTACATGTGTAGTCGCACAGTTGCTGTACACCTATGTACAGTCCACTGGTCATGCATCACATGGTGTTGTGTTGATGTATTGCTGGTCCAATGACATGGTGGTGACTGAGGGCTACATTGTAGACTGTGGTGTGTACCTCTGTGATCTGCACCTGAGACATCTGTGATGGCTCCTAAGTGTGTACTGGTCAATACATGTGAGTGGCCATCATGTACGTGGGGACAGTAATACCATACTGTGCCCTTCCATGTTTAGTATCCGTGTACATGCAAGACGGCCTTTTGCAAATGCTAAGAGTGTGAGCATGCCCAGTATGCCATTGTGTAGATGGACATGCAGTACATTCCAAACAGACGTGTGATACTAAGCATGTGGGCATGGCCAGTGACACCTTGTGCCTCTGTGTATGGGCATGGCCATTGACATCCTGTATAGCGATGGTGGACATCCAGGCAACAGATGTCCATTTTCAATGTCACGATGGATGCCTACATTGAAAACACTGGCTGACTCTCTTGCAGGGTGTACTGTCTGTGGCACGTCCCTTATCTATGTAGTGTTGTTGTAGTGCTTCGTAGATATTTAGTTGCCCTGATCACACCACTTCCATGTGTTTGTCTATGTCTACCTTGGGACAGTAATATGCTTTCAGACTGCTCACTCTCTATACATTCCCTATCGGCGTCCTTGCCTTTATGGATGATGTCACCCACCTAGAAGTATGCCTCTGGGAGTATTGTGTTCAGTAATCTTGGTAGCGCATTCTGTAAATGTGTATTGCTGTAGTGTGATAAGGTAGTTAGGTGTATGTTCGACTCCCAGTCCTGCCAAGTGTGTGTGTGTGTGTGTGTGTGTGTGTGTGTGTGTGTGTGTGTGTGTGTGTGTATGTGTGTGTGTGTGTGTGTGTTTCCTGAAGCCTGGGGACACAGTTAAGCTTTTAGATGCCTCACACCACATACATTCCCTATCGGCGTCTTTGCCTTTAAGGATGATGTCACCCACCTAGAAGTATACATCTGGGAGTGCTGTCTTCAGTAATCTCGGTAGCGCATTCTGTAAATGCGTATTGCTGTAGTGTGATAAGGTAGTTAGGTGTATGTTTTTGACTCCCAGCCCTGCCAAGTGTGTGTGTGTGTGTGTGTGTGTTTCCTGCAGCCCGAGGACACAGTAATGCTTTTAGATGCCTCACACCACATACATTCCCTATCGGCGTCTTTGCCTTTAAGGATGATGTCACCCTCGTAGAAGTATGCCTCTGGGAGTGCTGTGTTTAGTAATCTTGGTAGTGTATTCTGTAAATGCGTATTGCTGTAGTGTGATAAGGTAGTTATGTGTATGTTTGGCTCCCAGCCCTGCCAAGTGTGTGTTTCCTGCAGCCTGGGGACACAGTAATGCTTTTAGACGCCTCACACCACATACATTCCCTATCGGCGTCTTTGCCTTTAAGGATGATGTCACCCACCTAGAAGTATGCCTCTGGGAGTGCTGTGCTCAGTAATCTCGGTAGCGCGTTCTATAAATGCATATTGCTGTAGTATGATAAGGTAGTTAGGTGTATGTTCGACTCCCAACCCTGCCAAGTGTGTGCCTGTGTGTGTGCGTTTCCTGCAGCATAGGGACATGGTAATGCTTTTAGACGCCTCACACCACATACATTCCCTATCGGCATCTTTGCCTTTAAGGATGATGTCACCCACCTAGAAGTATGCCTCTAGGAGTGCTGTGTTCAGTAATCTCGGTAGCGCATTCTGTAAATGCGTATTGCTGTAGTGTGATAAGGTAGTTAGGAGTATGTTTGACTCTCAGCCCTGCCAAGTGTGTGTGTGTTTCCTGCATCCTGGGGACACGGTAATGCTTTTAGATGCCTCACACCACATACATTCCCTATTGGCGTCTTTGCCTTTAATGGTGATGTCACCCACCTAGAAGTATTCCTCTGGGAGTGCTGTGTTCAGTAATCTCAGTAGCGCGTTTTGTAAATGCGTATTGCTGCAGTGTGAGAAGGTAGTTAGGTCTGTGTTCTAATCCCAATCCTTCCACTTATGTGTGTGTGAGAGTTTCCAGCTGTATGACAATAGTACATTGCTTTTACACTATTCACTCTTCGTAGAATCCGTACGGTGTCTTTGCCTTTGATGCTGATGCCAGCAAGCTGGACGTATGCCTGTGTGAATGCTGTGATCTAGTAATCACGGTTGCGCATTCTGTACATGTGTAATGCTGTAGTGTGATAAGGTAGTTAGGTCTGTGTTATGATCACAACCCTGCAAAGTGTGTGTGTGTGTGTATTTCTATTTCTATATATGTAATGTAGATAGATATTGATATGTATGTGGATATTAGCACTATTGAATGTGCTGCATTATCTGTACGTGAACACCTTTGATGTATGTAAATCTGCTATGGCTCTGTGATAGTGCACATACTGTGTGCTGTAGTGATCCTGGGTTATAGTTGTGTAGTGACCAGTTATTCTGTTGCTGGGTATTACAAGGGACATTGACAACAATGATAGTACACCACCTTTAAACGGTCGTGTGCACATCTCAGCAACAGTCAGCAGTGGTTGTTACTTTGGAGGATGAGTATGGCTCATATGACTATGTATTACCTGATGCTACTATGCAACTATGCAAAACAGGTTAAAATTACTGACTCCCGTTTATCCACAGGTTGTGATACAGATCCCAAGAATGTATGTGTATACATTGACAGGTGCAGGACTGGAATATTGTTGAATGCATGCAGGGGTGTCCATGGCCAGTAATGGCGATCTGTACAGCCTGGCAGGTACGGTCTGTGACTGTCCCACAACCTCCTGTATATGCATGACACATGCTGAAACTGTGTACATGCAGACACACACATGAAACAAACAGCTAGGGCTAACACATACACACACACATTGCATCAACATTGGACCATGCAAACACTGTTGACCCTCACACATACACATACTTACATGTTGCTTGGATGGCTCAATGACTGGCTCTGGAAAAGAAACACCATACCCTGTGCATATGATGACACCTGTGATACCACCTGTAATGTGTAACATAGATGCAGGAACAGACTAACAAGGTGATGATGCTCAGGGTGGCTTTATAGCACTGTATTAATGTTAAAATGTTGTTAACACAAAGTGTGATATCCTTCTAGGTGTATGTAAGCAGGCATTATGCATTGCAGCTATGACCATCAATGTAGTATAGTTTACAGCACTGTTGATTCTGATGATTTATTATCCATCCATGTGCCATTTGACTGACGTGTGTAGTATTGGCAGCATTTGTTTCAGAGTGTGCAGTACGTGTGTGATGTGTGTACTACAGATTTATACATGCTTACAAACACGTACACTGGCTTACACGACATTATACGGGCTTCAACATGCTTACACTAGCTTACTCCTTCTTCAACACGCGCACACGGGCTGACACGTGCGCACACATGCTTACTCAGGCTTACAGACGCGCACAGGCGCGGACACACTGTCTGCAGGTTTGCATGACACTTCAGTGATATTCATGGCGTACACCGTCAGTTTCCTGACTGTAGCTAGGATAAATCATAACACGCCTCTTCCACTGATGAGTAACTGACAGCAAACATGTGACATATTGCTCCAATAGGATTACAGTGTTTTATACATACACACTCATGATGTCACCTATCTTCTACTCTGATAGTCCCCTTAACCTACTCTTCCACTGTAGTGGCTTGGCCCATATGGCATGACAAATTGTGATTCACTATCCTCAGCCTCAATTGCATCGGATTGCCTACTAATGCTTGGTTACATCTCTGATAGAGCACTTCCACACATAGCAACCAGTACTCAGTAGCCATCTTGTCTTCAGCTTGCCATTCACCTGCCTGGCGAACTAACTGTTAATGATAATTACAATGTCTATGTGTATTTTAAATATGTCTCTTGTTTTAAAAGCGCAGCGTGTTTTCGCGCCGCTGCTCTACGCTTACACACTGGAGATCGGGTGAAGACAAATAGAGTTTTATTAATTTACAATGGAAAAATATGTCACTGGCCTTATATTTGGCCATTGGCATGCTTCTTCAACTGAATTCATCCTTTATTTGCAGCTGACATTGCTCCGCTTAGCTACTTGCAGAATGTAACTCGGTTAACATCCGAGTACATTTCTGCACATAACTCTACTCTTGCATGGACAGCTTACTGTTACATGTATCTTAGATTTACATCATTTGCATAGCTTTCACCTACAAATGGGGTAGTTTGCATATCCTAACATTGTCCGTGCAACGTTCGGTTTAGGGGCTGCCTTACATGCCCCTACAGGATATTGCTGAATAGCTCAGCAGACATCTTGCCTTGTTCTACACTTCTTCTACTCGTACACGCCGGCCAAGGCTCCATGACCCCTGGCCTAAGCTTTGTTGTGTGCTAATATGTCTATTTGTGGAGTATGCATGGCTGTAGGTATGGTTTGACCTGCTATGTCTGACATTTCTACAAAGCAGATCCCACCTTCATCATTTGTAATGGTGACAGCCCTATAGGTACTATATATACAGCTGTGACATTTGACATGTCAACACATACCTGCGGTCAATACTGAACTGACTACTTCAGCGCTTTTCATACCTCCAGAGTTTTCTTGTACTAGTATAGTCGATAATACTGTTTCCTATCACATGTATCTGTTTCTGATACAAGATATATCATTGTATTATGCCACTACACATAAGAAGAAATCACAGGCCAGATGTCATTACATTCCTTTTGCAGGACACAAAAGCCAACAGGTGCTAATCCAAACATATTATGCTATCATCTACCTTATGTGTTCACCGGTATTTGCGATGTCCTTCAGTGGCAGAACTCACATGCGAGTGTGGGAGACTGGACACTATATTGGGGACACTGCATAACACCCTGAGGGACACTATTAACCTTCCACATTGACTATCACAGGGCATAAGTATTCATTCACATTTATCGAGATACATGCTTTTGACTTATACATGTTTTGTCATTTGTCATCCTGTCTTTCTTCACACCTGTCCACCTGATATCACTAGTTCTGTACATTTATTTAGGACAGAGTTACCTTCATACCTCTCAACTGTACACATGTTGGGTAAATGTCCCGAACTTAGACTTATAATGTTGTTCCTTCTTTGTTATGATGGTGCCTTGCTGGTAGATTAGTGGCAGGTCATTAAGGACTGTGAGGTTAGATAATAATGACAGACATTAGTAGTTTATAACTAATAACCCTCAAAACATTCATACTAATGAATTATCCATTATTCTATCAACGTTCTAACTTTGTCAGAGGAATATTTAACATAGTCCCTATTTGTAGTTATTTAAATATAACATAAAAAACAAGAGTAAAAATCCTCTCAGTTCTACTCCACATGGACCACGAAGACACCGGCACTTGAAATAAGTAAAATCACTATTTATTCAATACACACAGTGTTTAGCGCTTTCATCTAAAATCCTTAGACTTCTTCAGAACAATTCAATACCATTACACTCCAGTTTAAATACTTCTTTGTAGCCTATCAACATAAATCTTGAAATTCCATATCATTAACCATTTAAAGTGCCAGTGTATTTTTCTGAATGCCATCTTCATTGAAACATTGCTTAAAAACTTCAAGTGCATATTATATATGTTATTAAAAACAATATACATTTAATAAATTTAATAAACATTTATATAAATAATTTGGTAAATATTTTAATAAAAAGTTATTACTTCACACCCACACTACCTAACAAACTTCATTTTCTAAAAAAGGATTTACAGATATGTGGTCATTAATTCCTGGATGGGATGAGGCATTTAATTTGATTTGCCATCTGGCTTCTAGTTCCCCTAATTTCTTTTTAATGCTCCCACCCCTTGGGTTTACTTTAACTGTCTCTAATATTCCAAACAAAAACACACTACAGTCCTTGTTTTCTGCTATGTGCCTCCATATAATATATAATATATAAATATAAATATAAAATATATAATATATATAATGCCTCATCCCATCCAGGTATTAATGACCACATATCTGTAAAACCTTTTTTAGAAAATGAAGTTTGTTAGGTAGTGTGGGTGTGAAGTAATAACTTTTTATTAAAATATTTACCAAATTATTTATATAAATGTTTATTAAATTTATTAAATGTATATTGTTTTTAATAACATATATAATATGCACTTGAAGTTTTTAAGCAATGTTTCAATGAAGATGGCATTCAGAAAAATACACTGGCACTTTAAATGGTTAATGATATGGAATTTCAAGATTTATGTTGGTAGGCTACAAAGAAGTATTTAAACTGGAGTGTAATGGTATTGAATTGTTCTGAAGAAGTCTTAAGGATTTTAGATGAAAGCGCTAAACACTGTGTGTATTGAATAAATAGTGATTTTACTTATTTCAAGTGCCGGTGTCTTCGTGGTCCATGTGGAGTAGAACTGAGAGGGTTTTTACTCTTGTTTTTTATGTTATTCAGTTGACTGGTTCTATATTTTATGATTTATTAGCAGTTAGATTGGCAACATGGACTCATTGGATGAATTGCCATCTATTTTCTCGCCTCGGAGGGACGAGATAAAAAGTATGCAGTCGGAGATGGCGATCATGAGAGGAGTGTTAACCAGGCTTATTGAACTTATAAGCCAGCCCACAATTCAAACTAAAGGCAGGGAGCCGGTGATGTCATCGCGTACGTGCAACTCCGATGGTAACGACGACATGATTCCCAACGGGCAGGGAGAGAATGAAGAGCGGAGAAGAAGTACCTCTAATGGATCCTATGGTCAAGGAGCAGGTTGTAGAGACAGGACGACTGGGGGCATCGACTTAGGGTCGGAGGCAGAATATAACTTGTCCGGAGCGAGACCAAGACGGATACCGCCAAAAAGGACTTATGTTATGGCGACTAACACACAACGCCCAGGTACTGTAACAGTGATTCCAAACCAGACTAAATCAAATGTTAATAAGAACAAATTAAATTTTAATAATTTTCTTAATTCAGATTTTGACTTTGACAAGAAATGTTTATCTGATGCTTACCAGAAGGACAATGATACGAATAATATCCACGAAAACAGGACAGCGAAAGATTTAATGTATGACTTTGGGAAAAGTTGAAAACATGTAAAAGTTTGCAATTAGAAAATGAGTACTTGAAGAAGTGTTTAGATACTCACATAGTCCCTATGGGGCTCATGTTTTTTAAATACCCGATGGGTATTGAATTAAATGATGAAGTGGTAGGAGAATGTAATAAAATGTTTGATGACTTTGGTTATACTTTCATGCGGTTCATCTTGAACTGCAATGACAAAAAAATATGTTGTTTAATGAATGAGCTTGATGTTTTGAATGAAGCAATTACAAATGATTTGTTATATGAAGAGTTTGAATACTGTTTGAATATGCAATATGTATGGGTACAGAACCAAGTAAACAAATTATTTGAGAGAAAATGTAAAAAGTATGAAAGGGACTTGGAACAATACTCTAAAGGGAATGCATATAGATGGCAAACAACAGGTATGCAGAAAGGGAGGAATCACCGCAACAATTTGAATGGGGACCGGAAAGGTAAAATATATAGTTACCAACATGACAATTATGGCAAAAACAATAAGTTAGATGATTTTTTAGACAAAGAAATAGGATGGGAGGGAACCCACAGGAAACAACATCAAAGGTACCACAAAGGAAATGTGTATCAGGGGAAAAGGATGGAGGAATACTACAACCAACAGGACAAAGGAAGGAAGACGAGATAGTAAAATATAATACTGTCACCAGTGGGTATAAACAATTTTATATCCACAATTACACCAACTTAGAGCTAAAGGAGGAACACTTCACCCTTTTTAGTAGAGGAATGAAATATGTCCCAGTTAAGAAATTTAAGGTTGAAGATGTTATTATAGATTTTAAGAAATATATTAGAAAGCTGAATTTAGCAGTGACTTTTAACAACAAGAACAAAAATGTGACCAGTATTGAATTTAAGAAAAAAAGTGTATACACCCCCCCCCCTCAACCCTACCTTGGCTATGTTTGAAAAAATAGTGACTGAGGATTTATATGGTTATTGTAATAAGACCAACACGACTAAAGTGAAGTATAATTTAAATTCTAAAGAAGCAGAAGTGTTGAGGGAAATACAATGTAACAAAAGGTTAAGAATAATGAAGCCTGACAAAGGGGGTGGGGTTGTTATTTTTGATCAAGAAGAATATAGAAACAAAATGAATGAAATTTTATTAAATTCTGGGAACTACTGTACCGCTTCCAGAAATGAGGTAAACATTGGATACAATAAAATTAATTTATATCTAGAAGATTTGTTGATTGATGAAAGGATTGACATGGATTTATATGGATATTTAAAGGAAGAAAATCCTATTATAAGTACAATAATAGGCATTCCCAAGATACACAAAGACTTAAAAGATCCCCCCTTTCGTCCCATAATATCTGGGAACTGGTCAAAACTTTCAAATTTGGGAAAGTAATTGATAAGTGGTTGAAGCCAATACATACTTCTATAGAGCACATTATTATAGACTCCTGGGATTTCCTAGGAGACTCAAAGAAGAAATGGTTAAAACCAATTGCACACTGGTAACAATAGATGTAGTAGACTTGTTTTCCAGTATTCCTCAAGATGAAGGACTGGTTAGGTTGGAAAACTGTATGGAAAAGGCAAATTATTTAACCGCAGACAGGAAGAGACTCATTTTGGAATTTATGGAAATAATTTTAAGACACAATTACATCCTGTTTGAAGGAGAGTATTTTGTACAGACTAGACCAGTCGCTATGGCGGCAGGATGTGCCCCCATCTTCGCCAACCTCTATCTTTATGATTGGGAAAGAGAATACATATTGAACACAAAATGGTATACTAAAATGTCCTGCTATTACAGATTCTTGGACGATGTCTTTTGATATGGACGGGCACAAGTGAGGAATTAGTGGAATTTAAAGAGTATCTCAATACTAGGTGCAGTTGGTTAAAATTTACATTCAATACAGATCCCAAAGTTATGGCATTTTTAGACACCTACATTATAGTTGAAAAAGAGAAAATTAGGACTAGAATTTACAGGAAAGAAACATTTAGCAATGGATATTTGGAATACACTAGTTGATACCACTTGAGCCAAAAAAGAAGCATTATTAAAGGTCAATGCATTAGGGCCACCAGGATGACATCAGACTACCAGGATTTTGTGAGAGAAATAGATAATATAGGAGACATGTTTAGGCAGAGGGGTACCCAGGGTGGTTAGTTAAAGACGTTACAGGATATGTAAAAAGAATGGGATAGGAAGTACACACCACTAATAGGAAGAGGCCCCCTTAATTTAATAAATAGCACAATTGATAAAAAGGAAGAGGACAGAATAGAATACACTAGAGCGTGTGTTATTCAGTATTCACCCTGGAGTGCCGAGGTAAAGAACATTATTTCCAAAAACTGGAACATTTTAAAGACAGACAGAAATATAGAGGAAATAGTAGGAAATCTACCTAGATTTGTCTCCAGGAACGGATACAATATCAAAATGAGTTGGAAAGGAAAAAGGAAATGTTTGACAATAAGACGGATAAGAGAGGGACGACAAGATGCGGTTCTTGCAATCAGTGTAAATACATAGTAAATGAGACGAGTATAGTACTAGAAGATACAAATCACACAACTATCAAGTATAATAAAGGAAATTGTAGAACACAACATGTTGTTTATTTAGCGAAATGCACTAACTGTCCTAGTCATTATGTAGGAAAGACAGACAGGTGCCTCAGGCAAAGGATATATGACCACTACTACAGTATAAAGAAAAGGGATGTTAACAATGCCTTATGGAGGCACATAGCAGAAAACAAGGACTGTAGTGTGTTTTTGTTTGGAATATTAGAGACAGTTAAAGTAAACCCAAGGGGTGGGAGCATTAAAAGAAATTAGGGGAACTAGAAGCCAGATGGCAAATCAAATTAAATGCCTCATCCCATCCAGGTATTAATGACCACATATCTGTAAAACCTTTTTTAGAAAATGAAGTTTGTTAGGTAGTGTGGGTGTGAAGTAATAACTTTTTATTAAAATATTTACCAAATTATTTATATAAATGTTTATTAAATTTATTAAATGTATATTGTTTTTAATAACATATATAATATGCACTTGAAGTTTTTAAGCAATGTTTCAATGAAGATGGCATTCAGAAAAATACACTGGCACTTTAAATGGTTAATGATATGGAATTTCAAGATTTATGTTGGTAGGCTACAAAGAAGTATTTAAACTGGAGTGTAATGGTATTGAATTGTTCTGAAGAAGTCTAAGGATTTTAGATGAAAGCGCTAAACACTGTGTGTATTGAATAAATAGTGATTTTACTTATTTCAAGTGCCGGTGTCTTCGTGGTCCATGTGGAGTAGAACTGAGAGGGTTTTTACTCTTGTTTTTATGTTATTCAGTTGACTGGTTCTATATTTTATGATTTATTAGCAGTTAGATTGGCAACATGGACTCATTGGATGAATTGCCATCTATTTTCTCGCCTCGGAGGGACGAGATAAAAAGTATGCAGTCGGAGATGGCGATCATGAGAGGAGTGTTAACCAGGCTTATTGAACTTATAAGCCAGCCCACAATTCAAACTAAAGGCAGGGAGCCGGTGATGTCATCGCAGCGTGCAACTCCGATGGTAACGACGACATGATTCCCAACGGGCAGGGAGAGAATGAAGAGCGGAGAAGAAGTACCTCTAATGGATCCTATGGTCAAGGAGCAGGTTGTAGAGACAGGACGACTGGGGGCATCGACTTAGGGTCGGAGGCAGAATATAACTTGTCCGGAGCTAGACCAAAACGGATACCGCCAAAAAGGACTTATGTTATGGCGACTAACACACAACGCCCAGGTACTGTAACAGTGATTCCAAACCAGACTAAATCAAATGTTAATAAGAACAAATTAAATTTTAATAATTTTCTTAATTCAGATTTTGACTTTGACAAGAAATGTTTATCTGATGTTTACCAGAAGGACAATGATACGAATAATATCCACGAAAACAGGACAGCGAAAGATTTAATGTATGACTTTGGGAAAAAGTTGAAAACATGTAAAAGTTTGCAATTAGAAAATGAGTACTTGAAGAAGTGTTTAGATACTCACATAGTCCCTATGGGGCTCATGTTTTTTAAATACCCGATGGGTATTGAATTAAATGATGAAGTGGTAGGAGAATGTAATAAAATGTTTGATGACTTTGGTTATACTTTCATGCGGTTCATCTTGAACTGCAATGACAAAAAAATATGTTGTTTAATGAATGAGCTTGATGTTTTGAATGAAGCAATTACAAATGATTTGTTATATGAAGAGTTTGAATACTGTTTGAATATGCAATATGTATGGGTACAGAACCAAGTAAACAAATTATTTGAGAGAAAATGTAAAAGTATGAAAGGGACTTGGAACAATACTCTAAAGGGAATGCATATAGATGGCAAACAACAGGTATGCAGAAAGGGAGGAATCACCGCAACAATTTGAATGGGGACCGGAAAGGTAAAATATATAGTTACCAACATGACAATTATGGCAAAACAATAAGTTAGATGATTTTTTAGACAAAGAAATAGGATGGGAGGGAACCCACAGGAAACAACATCAAAGGTACCACAAAGGAAATGTGTATAAGGGGAAAAGGATGGAGGAATACTACAACCAACAGGACAAAGGAAGGAAGACGAGATAGTAAAATATAATACTGTCACCAGTGGGTATAAACAATTTTATATCCACAATTACACCAACTTAGAGCTAAAGGAGGAACACTTCACCCTTTTAGTAGAGGAATGAAATATGTCCCAGTTAAGAAATTTAAGGTTGAAGATGTTATTATAGATTTTAAGAAATATATTAGAAAGCTGAATTTAGCAGTGACTTTTAACAACAAGAACAAAAATGTGACCAGTATTGAATTTAAGAAAAAAAGTGTATACACCCCCCCCTCAACCCTACCTTGGCTATGTTTGAAAAAATAGTGACTGAGGATTTATATGGTTATTGTAATAAGACCAACACAACTAAAGTGAAGTATAATTTAAATTCTAAAGAAGCAGAAGTGTTGAGAGAAATACAATGTAACAAAAGGTTAAGAATAATGAAGCCTGACAAAGGGGGTGGGGTTGTTATTTTTGATCAAGAAGAATATAGAAACAAAATGAATGAAATTTTATTAAATTCTGGGAACTACTGTACCGCTTCCAGAAATGAGGTAAACATTGGATACAATAAAATTAATTTATATCTAGAAGATTTGTTGATTGATGAAAGGATTGACATGGATTTATATGGATATTTAAAGGAAGAAAATCCTATTATAAGTACAATAATAGGCATTCCCAAGATACACAAAGACTTAAAAGATCCCCCCTTTCGTCCCATAATATCTGGGAACTGGTCAAAAACTTTCAAATTTGGGAAAGTAATTGATAAGTGGTTGAAGCCAATACATACTTCTATAGAGCACATTATTATAGACTCCTGGGATTTCCTAGGGAGACTCAAAGACGAAATGGTTAAAACCAATTGCACACTGGTAACAATAGATGTAGTAGACTTGTTTTCCAGTATTCCTCAAGATGAAGGACTGGTTAGGTTGGAAAACTGTATGGAAAAGGCAAATTATTTAACCGCAGACAGGAAGAGACTCATTTTGGAATTTATGGAAATAATTTTAAGACACAATTACATCCTGTTTGAAGGAGAGTATTTTGTACAGACTAGAGGAGTGGCTATGGGGGCAGCATGTGCCCCCATCTTCGCCAACCTCTATCTTTATGATTGGGAAAGAGAATACATATTGAACACAAAATGGTATACTAAAATGTCCTGCTATTACAGATTCTTGGACGATGTCTTTTTGATATGGACGGGCACAAGTGAGGAATTAGTGGAATTTAAAGAGTATCTCAATACTAGGTGCAGTTGGTTAAAATTTACATTCAATACAGATCCCAAAGTTATGGCATTTTTAGACACCTACATTATAGTTGAAAAAGAGAAAATTAGGACTAGAATTTACAGGAAAGAAACATTTAGCAATGGATATTTGGAATACACTAGTTGATACCACTTGAGCCAAAAAAGAAGCATTATTAAAGGTCAATGCATTAGGGCCACCAGGATGACATCAGACTACCAGGATTTTGTGAGAGAAATAGATAATATAGGAGACATGTTTAGGCAGAGGGGGTACCCAGGGTGGTTAGTTAAAGACGTTACAGGATATGTAAAAAGAATGGGATAGGAAGTACACACCACTAATAGGAAGAGGCCCCTTAATTTAATAAATAGCACAATTGATAAAAGGAAGAGGACAGAATAGAATACACTAGAGCGTGTGTTATTCAGTATTCACCCTGGAGTGCCGAGGTAAAGAACATTATTTCCAAAAACTGGAACATTTTAAAGACAGACAGAAATATAGAGGAAATAGTAGGAAATCTACCTAGATTTGTCTCCAGGAACGGATACAATATCAAAAATGAGTTGGAAAGGAAAAGGAAATGTTTGACAATAAGACGGATAAGAGAGGGACGACAAGATGCGGTTCTTGCAATCAGTGTAAATACATAGTAAATGAGACGAGTATAGTACTAGAAGATACAAATCACACAACTATCAAGTATAATAAAGGAAATTGTAGAACACAACATGTTGTTTATTTAGCGAAATGCACTAACTGTCCTAGTCATTATGTAGGAAAGACAGACAGGTGCCTCAGGCAAAGGATATATGACCACTACTACAGTATAAAGAAAAGGGATGTTAACAATGCCTTATGGAGGCACATAGCAGAAAACAAGGACTGTAGTGTGTTTTTGTTTGGAATATTAGAGACAGTTAAAGTAAACCCAAGGGGTGGGAGCATTAAAAAGAAATTAGGGGAACTAGAAGCCAGATGGCAAATCAAATTAAATGCCTCATCCCATCCAGGTATTAATGACCACATATCTGTAAAACCTTTTTTAGAAAATGAAGTTTGTTAGGTAGTGTGGGTGTGAAGTAATAACTTTTTATTAAAATATTTACCAAATTATTTATATAAATGTTTATTAAATTTATTAAATGTATATTGTTTTTAATAACATATATAATATGCACTTGAAGTTTTTAAGCAATGTTTCAATGAAGATGGCATTCAGAAAAATACACTGGCACTTTAAATGGTTAATGATATGGAATTTCAAGATTTATGTTGGTAGGCTACAAAGAAGTATTTAAACTGGAGTGTAATGGTATTGAATTGTTCTGAAGAAGTCTAAGGATTTTAGATGAAAGCGCTAAACACTGTGTGTATTGAATAAATAGTGATTTTACTTATTTCAAGTGCCGGTGTCTTCGTGGTCCATGTGGAGTAGAACTGAGAGGGTTTTTACTCTTGTTTTTTATGTTATTCAGTTGACTGGTTCTATATTTTATGATTTATTAGCAGTTAGATTGGCAACATGGACTCATTGGATGAATTGCCATCTATTTTCTCGCCTCGGAGGGACGAGATAAAAAGTATGCAGTCGGAGATGGCGATCATGAGAGGAGTGTTAACCAGGCTTATTGAACTTATAAGCCAGCCCACAATTCAAACTAAAGGCAGGGAGCCGGTGATGTCATCAGCGCGTGCAACTCCGATGGTAACGACGACATGATTCCCAACGGCAGGGAGAGAATGAAGAGCGGAGAAGAAGTACTTCTAATGGATCCTATGGTCAAGGAGCAGGTTGTAGAGACAGGACGACTGGGGGCATCGACTTAGGGTCGGAGGCAGAATATAACTTGTCCGGAGCTAGACCAAAACGGATACCGCCAAAAAGGACTTATGTTATGGCGACTAACACACAACGCCCAGGTACTGTAACAGTGATTCCAAACCAGACTAAATCAAATGTTAATAAGAACAAATTAAATTTTAATAATTTTCTTAATTCAGATTTTGACTTTGACAAGAAATGTTTATCTGATGTTTACCAGAAGGACAATGATACGAATAATATCCACGAAAACAGGACAGCGAAAGATTTAATGTATGACTTTGGGAAAAAGTTGAAAACATGTAAAAGTTTGCAATTAGAAAATGAGTACTTGAAGAAGTGTTTAGATACTCACATAGTCCCTATGGGGCTCATGTTTTTTAAATACCCGATGGGTATTGAATTAAATGATGAAGTGGTAGGAGAATGTAATAAAATGTTTGATGACTTTGGTTATACTTTCATGCGGTTCATCTTGAACTGCAATGACAAAAAAATATGTTGTTTAATGAATGAGCTTGATGTTTTGAATGAAGCAATTACAAATGATTTGTTATATGAAGAGTTTGAATACTGTTTGAATATGCAATATGTATGGGTACAGAACCAAGTAAACAAATTATTTGAGAGAAAATGTAAAAAGTATGAAAGGGACTTGGAACAATACTCTAAAGGGAATGCATATAGATGGCAAACAACAGGTATGCAGAAAGGGAGGAATCACCGCAACAATTTGAATGGGGACCGGAAAGGTAAAATATATAGTTACCAACATGACAATTATGGCAAAAACAATAAGTTAGATGATTTTTTAGACAAAGAAATAGGATGGGAGGGAACCCACAGGAAACAACATCAAAGGTACCACAAAGGAAATGTGTATAAGGGGAAAAGGATGGAGGAATACTACAACCAACAGGACAAAGGAAGGAAGACGAGATAGTAAAATATAATACTGTCACCAGTGGGTATAAACAATTTTATATCCACAATTACACCAACTTAGAGCTAAAGGAGGAACACTTCACCCTTTTTAGTAGAGGAATGAAATATGTCCCAGTTAAGAAATTTAAGGTTGAAGATGTTATTATAGATTTTAAGAAATATATTAGAAAGCTGAATTTAGCAGTGACTTTTAACAACAAGAACAAAAATGTGACCAGTATTGAATTTAAGAAAAAAAGTGTATACACCCCCCCCTCAACCCTACCTTGGCTATGTTTGAAAAAATAGTGACTGAGGATTTATATGGTTATTGTAATAAGACCAACACAACTAAAGTGAAGTATAATTTAAATTCTAAAGAAGCAGAAGTGTTGAGAGAAATACAGTGTAACAAAAGGTTAAGAATAATGAAGCCTGACAAAGGGGGTGGGGTTGTTATTTTTGATCAAGAAGAATATAGAAACAAAATGAATGAAATTTTATTAAATTCTGGGAACTACTGTACCGCTTCCAGAAATGAGGTAAACATTGGATACAATAAAATTAATTTATATCTAGAAGATTTGTTGATTGATGAAAGGATTGACATGGATTTATATGGATATTTAAAGGAAGAAAATCCTATTATAAGTACAATAATAGGCATTCCCAAGATACACAAAGACTTAAAAGATCCCCCCTTTCGTCCCATAATATCTGGGAACTGGTCAAAAACTTTCAAATTTGGGAAAGTAATTGATAAGTGGTTGAAGCCAATACATACTTCTATAGAGCACATTATTATAGACTCCTGGGATTTCCTAGGGAGACTCAAAGACGAAATGGTTAAAACCAATTGCACACTGGTAACAATAGATGTAGTAGACTTGTTTTCCAGTATTCCTCAAGATGAAGGACTGGTTAGGTTGGAAAACTGTATGGAAAAGGCAAATTATTTAACCGCAGACAGGAAGAGACTCATTTTGGAATTTATGGAAATAATTTTAAGACACAATTACATCCTGTTTGAAGGAGAGTATTTTGTACAGACTAGAGGAGTGGCTATGGGGCAGCATGTGCCCCCATCTTCGCCAACCTCTATCTTTATGATTGGGAAAGAGAATACATATTGAACACAAAATGGTATACTAAAATGTCCTGCTATTACAGATTCTTGGATGATGTCTTTTTGATATGGACGGGCACAAGTGAGGAATTAGTGGAATTTAAAGAGTATCTCAATACTAGGTGCAGTTGGTTAAAATTTACATTCAATACAGATCCCAAAGTTATGGCATTTTTAGACACCTACATTATAGTTGAAAAAGAGAAAATTAGGACTAGAATTTACAGGAAAGAAACATTTAGCAATGGATATTTGGAATACACTAGTTGATACCACTTGAGCCAAAAAAGAAGCATTATTAAAGGTCAATGCATTAGGGCCACCAGGATGACATCAGACTACCAGGATTTTGTGAGAGAAATAGATAATATAGGAGACATGTTTAGGCAGAGGGGGTACCCAGGGTGGTTAGTTAAAGACGTTACAGGATATGTAAAAAAAGAATGGGATAGGAAGTACACACCACTAATAGGAAGAGGCCCCCTTAATTTAATAAATAGCACAATTGATAAAAAGGAAGAGGACAGAATAGAATACACTAGAGCGTGTGTTATTCAGTATTCACCCTGGAGTGCCGAGGTAAAGAACATTATTTCCAAAAACTGGAACATTTTAAAGACAGACAGAAATATAGAGGAAATAGTAGGAAATCTACCTAGATTTGTCTCCAGGAACGGATACAATATCAAAAATGAGTTGGAAAGGAAAAAGGAAATGTTTGACAATAAGACGGATAAGAGAGGGACGACAAGATGCGGTTCTTGCAATCAGTGTAAATACATAGTAAATGAGACGACTATAGTACTAGAAGATACAAATCACACAACTATCAAGTATAATAAAGGAAATTGTAGAACACAACATGTTGTTTATTTAGCGAAATGCACTAACTGTCCTAGTCATTATGTAGGAAAGACAGACAGGTGCCTCAGGCAAAGGATATATGACCACTACTACAGTATAAAGAAAAGGGATGTTAACAATGCCTTATGGAGGCACATAGCAGAAAACAAGGACTGTAGTGTGTTTTTGTTTGGAATATTAGAGACAGTTAAAGTGGGTGGGAGCATTAAAAAGAAATTAGGGGAACTAGAAGCCAGATGGCAAATCAAATTAAATGCCTCATCCCATCCAGGTATTAATGACCACATATCTGTAAAACCTTTTTTAGAAAATGAAGTTTGTTAGGTAGTGTGGGTGTGAAGTAATAACTTTTTATTAAAATATTTACCAAATTATTTATATAAATGTTTATTAAATTTATTAAATGTATATTGTTTTTAATAACATATATAATATGCACTTGAAGTTTTTAAGCAATGTTTCAATGAAGATGGCATTCAGAAAAATACACTGGCACTTTAAATGGTTAATGATATGGAATTTCAAGATTTATGTTGGTAGGCTACAAAGAAGTATTTAAACTGGAGTGTAATGGTATTGAATTGTTCTGAAGAAGTCTAAGGATTTTAGATGAAAGCGCTAAACACTGTGTGTATTGAATAAATAGTGATTTTACTTATTTCAAGTGCCGGTGTCTTCGTGGTCCATGTGGAGTAGAACTGAGAGGGTTTTTACTCTTGTTTTTATGTTATTCAGTTGACTGGTTCTATATTTTATGATTTATTAGCAGTTAGATTGGCAACATGGACTCATTGGATGAATTGCCATCTATTTTCTCGCCTCGGAGGACGCGAGATAAAAAGTATGCAGTCGGAGATGGCGATCATGAGAGGAGTGTTAACCAGGCTTATTGAACTTATAAGCCAGCCCACAATTCAAACTAAAGGCAGGAGCCGGTGATGTCATCAGACGTGCAACTCCGATGGTAACGACGACATGATTCCCAACGGCAGGAGAGAATGAAGAGCGGAGAAGAAGTACTTCTAATGGATCCTATGGTCAAGGAGCAGGTTGTAGAGACAGGACGACTGGGGCATCGACTTAGGGTCGGAGGCAGAATATAACTTGTCCGAGCTAGACCAAACGGATACCGCCAAAAAGGACTTATGTTATGGCGACTAACACACAACGCCCAGGTACTGTAACAGTGATTCCAAACCAGACTAAATCAAATGTTAATAAGAACAAATTAAATTTTAATAATTTTCTTAATTCAGATTTTGACTTTGACAAGAAATGTTTATCTGATGTTTACCAGAAGGACAATGATACGAATAATATCCACGAAAACAGGACAGCGAAAGATTTAATGTATGACTTTGGGAAAAAGTTGAAAACATGTAAAAGTTTGCAATTAGAAAATGAGTACTTGAAGAAGTGTTTAGATACTCACATAGTCCCTATGGGGCTCATGTTTTTTAAATACCCGATGGGTATTGAATTAAATGATGAAGTGGTAGGAGAATGTAATAAAATGTTTGATGACTTTGGTTATACTTTCATGCGGTTCATCTTGAACTGCAATGACAAAAAAATATGTTGTTTAATGAATGAGCTTGATGTTTTGAATGAAGCAATTACAAATGATTTGTTATATGAAGAGTTTGAATACTGTTTGAATATGCAATATGTATGGGTACAGAACCAAGTAAACAAATTATTTGAGAGAAAATGTAAAAAGTATGAAAGGGACTTGGAACAATACTCTAAAGGGAATGCATATAGATGGCAAACAACAGGTATGCAGAAAGGGAGGAATCACCGCAACAATTTGAATGGGGACCGGAAAGGTAAAATATATAGTTACCAACATGACAATTATGGCAAAAACAATAAGTTAGATGATTTTTTAGACAAAGAAATAGGATGGGAGGGAACCCACAGGAAACAACATCAAAGGTACCACAAAGGAAATGTGTATAAGGGGAAAAGGATGGAGGAATACTACAACCAACAGGACAAAGGAAGGAAGACGAGATAGTAAAATATAATACTGTCACCAGTGGGTATAAACAATTTTATATCCACAATTACACCAACTTAGAGCTAAAGGAGGAACACTTCACCCTTTTTAGTAGAGGAATGAAATATGTCCCAGTTAAGAAATTTAAGGTTGAAGATGTTATTATAGATTTTAAGAAATATATTAGAAAGCTGAATTTAGCAGTGACTTTTAACAACAAGAACAAAAATGTGACCAGTATTGAATTTAAGAAAAAGTGTATACACCCCTCAACCCTACCTTGGCTATGTTTGAAAAAATAGTGACTGAGGATTTATATGGTTATTGTAATAAGACCAACACAACTAAAGTGAAGTATAATTTAAATTCTAAAGAAGCAGAAGTGTTGAGAGAAATACAGTGTAACAAAAGGTTAAGAATAATGAAGCCTGACAAAGGGGTGGGGTTGTTATTTTTGATCAAGAAGAATATAGAAACAAAATGAATGAAATTTTATTAAATTCTGGGAACTACTGTACCGCTTCCAGAAATGAGGTAAACATTGGATACAATAAAATTAATTTATATCTAGAAGATTTGTTGATTGATGAAAGGATTGACATGGATTTATATGGATATTTAAAGGAAGAAAATCCTATTATAAGTACAATAATAGGCATTCCCAAGATACACAAAGACTTAAAAGATCCCCCCTTTCGTCCCATAATATCTGGGAACTGGTCAAAAACTTTCAAATTTGGGAAAGTAATTGATAAGTGGTTGAAGCCAATACATACTTCTATAGAGCACATTATTATAGACTCCTGGGATTTCCTAGGGAGACTCAAAGAAGAAATGGTTAAAACCAATTGCACACTGGTAACAATAGATGTAGTAGACTTGTTTTCCAGTATTCCTCAAGATGAAGGACTGGTTAGGTTGGAAAACTGTATGGAAAAGGCAAATTATTTAACCGCAGACAGGAAGAGACTCATTTTGGAATTTATGGAAATAATTTTAAGACACAATTACATCCTGTTTGAAGGAGAGTATTTTGTACAGACTAGAGGAGTGGCTATGGGGGCAGCATGTGCCCCCATCTTCGCCAACCTCTATCTTTATGATTGGGAAAGAGAATACATATTGAACACAAAATGGTATACTAAAATGTCCTGCTATTACAGATTCTTGGACGATGTCTTTTGATATGGACGGGCACAAGTGAGGAATTAGTGGAATTTAAAGAGTATCTCAATACTAGGTGCAGTTGGTTAAAATTTACATTCAATACAGATCCCAAAGTTATGGCATTTTTAGACACCTACATTATAGTTGAAAAAGAGAAAATTAGGACTAGAATTTACAGGAAAGAAACATTTAGCAATGGATATTTGGAATACACTAGTTGATACCACTTGAGCCAAAAAAGAAGCATTATTAAAGGTCAATGCATTAGGGCCACCAGGATGACATCAGACTACCAGGATTTTGTGAGAGAAATAGATAATATAGGAGACATGTTTAGGCAGAGGGGTACCCAGGGTGGTTAGTTAAAGACGTTACAGGATATGTAAAAAAAGAATGGGATAGGAAGTACACACCACTAATAGGAAGAGGCCCCCTTAATTTAATAAATAGCACAATTGATAAAAAGGAAGAGGACAGAATAGAATACACTAGAGCGTGTGTTATTCAGTATTCACCCTGGAGTGCCGAGGTAAAGAACATTATTTCCAAAAACTGGAACATTTTAAAGACAGACAGAAATATAGAGGAAATAGTAGGAAATCTACCTAGATTTGTCTCCAGGAACGGATACAATATCAAAATGAGTTGGAAAGGAAAAAGGAAATGTTTGACAATAAGACGGATAAGAGAGGGACGACAAGATGCGGTTCTTGCAATCAGTGTAAATACATAGTAAATGAGACGCAGTATAGTACTAGAAGATACAAATCACACAACTATCAAGTATAATAAAGGAAATTGTAGAACACAACATGTTGTTTATTTAGCGAAATGCACTAACTGTCCTAGTCATTATGTAGGAAAGACAGACAGGTGCCTCAGGCAAAGGATATATGACCACTACTACAGTATAAAGAAAAGGGATGTTAACAATGCCTTATGGAGGCACATAGCAGAAAACAAGGACTGTAGTGTGTTTTGTTTGGAATATTAGAGACAGTTAAAGTGGGTGGGAGCATTAAAAAGAAATTAGGGGAACTAGAAGCCAGATGGCAAATCAAATTAAATGCCTCATCCCATCCAGGTATTAATGACCACATATCTGTAAAACCTTTTTTAGAAAATGAAGTTTGTTAGGTAGTGTGGGTGTGAAGTAATAACTTTTTATTAAAATATTTACCAAATTATTTATATAAATGTTTATTAAATTTATTAAATGTATATTGTTTTTAATAACATATATAATATGCACTTGAAGTTTTTAAGCAATGTTTCAATGAAGATGGCATTCAGAAAAATACACTGGCACTTTAAATGGTTAATGATATGGAATTTCAAGATTTATGTTGGTAGGCTACAAAGAAGTATTTAAACTGGAGTGTAATGGTATTGAATTGTTCTGAAGAAGTCTAAGGATTTTAGATGAAAGCGCTAAACACTGTGTGTATTGAATAAATAGTGATTTTACTTATTTCAAGTGCTGGTGTCTTCGTGGTCCATGTGGAGTAGAACTGAGAGGGTTTTTACTCTTGTTATTTTATGTTATTCAGTTGACTGGTTCTATATTTTATGATTTATTAGCAGTTAGATTGGCAACATGGACTCATTGGATGAATTGCCATCTATTTTCTCGCCTCGGAGGGACGAGATAAAAAGTATGCAGTCGGAGATGGCGATCATGAGAGGAGTGTTAACCAGGCTTATTGAACTTATAAGCCAGCCCACAATTCAAACTAAAGGCAGGGAGCCGGTGATGTCATCGCGTACGTGCAACTCCGATGGTAACGACGACATGATTCCCAACGGGCAGGGAGAGAATGAAGAGCGGAGAAGAAGTACTTCTAATGGATCCTATGGTCAAGGAGCAGGTTGTAGAGACAGGACGACTGGGGGCATCGACTTAGGGTCGGAGGCAGAATATAACTTGTCCGGAGCTAGACCAAAACGGATACCGCCAAAAAGGACTTATGTTATGGCGACTAACACACAACGCCCAGGTACTGTAACAGTGATTCCAAACCAGACTAAATCAAATGTTAATAAGAACAAATTAAATTTTAATAATTTTCTTAATTCAGATTTTGACTTTGACAAGAAATGTTTATCTGATGCTTACCAGAAGGACAATGATACGAATAATATCCACGAAAACAGGACAGCGAAAGATTTAATGTATGACTTTGGGAAAAAGTTGAAAACATGTAAAAGTTTGCAATTAGAAAATGAGTACTTGAAGAAGTGTTTAGATACTCACATAGTCCCTTTGGGGCTCATGTTTTTTAAATACCCGATGGGTATTGAATTAAATGATGAAGTGGTAGGAGAATGTAATAAAATGTTTGATGACTTTGGTTATACTTTCATGCGGTTCATCTTGAACTGCAATGACAAAAAAATATGTTGTTTAATGAATGAGCTTGATGTTTTGAATGAAGCAATTACAAATGATTTGTTATATGAAGAGTTTGAATACTGTTTGAATATGCAATATGTATGGGTACAGAACCAAGTAAACAAATTATTTGAGAGAAAATGTAAAAGTATGAAAGGGACTTGGAACAATACTCTAAAGGGAATGCATATAGATGGCAAACAACAGGTATGCAGAAAGGGAGGAATCACCGCAACAATTTGAATGGGGACCGGAAAGGTAAAATATATAGTTACCAACATGACAATTATGGCAAAACAATAAGTTAGATGATTTTTTAGACAAAGAAATAGGATGGGAGGGAACCCACAGGAAACAACATCAAAGGTACCACAAAGGAAATGTGTATAAGGGGAAAAGGATGGAGGAATACTACAACCAACAGGACAAAGGAAGGAAGACGAGATAGTAAAATATAATACTGTCACCAGTGGGTATAAACAATTTTATATCCACAATTACACCAACTTAGAGCTAAAGGAGGAACACTTCACCCTTTTAGTAGAGGAATGAAATATGTCCCAGTTAAGAAATTTAAGGTTGAAGATGTTATTATAGATTTTAAGAAATATATTAGAAAGCTGAATTTAGCAGTGACTTTTAACAACAAGAACAAAAATGTGACCAGTATTGAATTTAAGAAAAAAAGTGTATACACCCCCCCCTCAACCCTACCTTGGCTATGTTTGAAAAAATAGTGACTGAGGATTTATATGGTTATTGTAATAAGACCAACACAACTAAAGTGAAGTATAATTTAAATTCTAAAGAAGCAGAAGTGTTGAGAGAAATACAATGTAACAAAAGGTTAAGAATAATGAAGCCTGACAAAGGGGGTGGGGTTGTTATTTTTGATCAAGAAGAATATAGAAACAAAATGAATGAAATTTTATTAAATTCTGGGAACTACTGTACCGCTTCCAGAAATGAGGTAAACATTGGATACAATAAAATTAATTTATATCTAGAAGATTTGTTGATTGATGAAAGGATTGACATGGATTTATATGGATATTTAAAGGAAGAAAATCCTATTATAAGTACAATAATAGGCATTCCCAAGATACACAAAGACTTAAAAGATCCCCTTTCCTCCCATAATATCTGGGAACTGGTCAAAAACTTTCAAATTTGGGAAAGTAATTGATAAGTGGTTGAAGCCAATACATACTTCTATAGAGCACATTATTATAGACTCCTGGGATTTCCTAGGGAGACTCAAAGACGAAATGGTTAAAACCAATTGCACACTGGTAACAATAGATGTAGTAGACTTGTTTTCCAGTATTCCTCAAGATGAAGGACTGGTTAGGTTGGAAAACTGTATGGAAAAGGCAAATTATTTAACCGCAGACAGGAAGAGACTCATTTTGGAATTTATGGAAATAATTTTAAGACACAATTACATCCTGTTTGAAGGAGAGTATTTTGTACAGACTAGAGGAGTGGCTATGGGGGCAGCATGTGCCCCCATCTTCGCCAACCTCTATCTTTATGATTGGGAAAGAGAATACATATTGAACACAAAATGGTATACTAAAATGTCCTGCTATTACAGATTCTTGGACGATGTCTTTTTGATATGGACGGGCACAAGTGAGGAATTAGTGGAATTTAAAGAGTATCTCAATACTAGGTGCAGTTGGTTAAAATTTACATTCAATACAGATCCCAAAGTTATGGCATTTTTAGACACCTACATTATAGTTGAAAAAGAGAAAATTAGGACTAGAATTTACAGGAAAGAAACATTTAGCAATGGATATTTGGAATACACTAGTTGATACCACTTGAGCCAAAAAAGAAGCATTATTAAAGGTCAATGCATTAGGGCCACCAGGATGACATCAGACTACCAGGATTTTGTGAGAGAAATAGATAATATAGGAGACATGTTTAGGCAGAGGGGGTACCCAGGGTGGTTAGTTAAAGACGTTACAGGATATGTAAAAAAAGAATGGGATAGGAAGTACACACCACTAATAGGAAGAGGCCCCCTTAATTTAATAAATAGCACAATTGATAAAAGGAAGAGGACAGAATAGAATACACTAGAGCGTGTGTTATTCAGTATTCACCCTGGAGTGCCGAGGTAAAGAACATTATTTCCAAAAACTGGAACATTTTAAAGACAGACAGAAATATAGAGGAAATAGTAGGAAATCTACCTAGATTTGTCTCCAGGAACGGATACAATATCAAAAATGAGTTGGAAAGGAAAATGGAAATGTTTGACAATAAGACGGATAAGAGAGGGACGACAAGATGCGGTTCTTGCAATCAGTGTAAATACATAGTAAATGAGACGAGTATAGTACTAGAAGATACAAATCACACAACTATCAAGTATAATAAAGGAAATTGTAGAACACAACATGTTGTTTATTTAGCGAAATGCACTAACTGTCCTAGTTATTATGTAGGAAAGACAGACAGGTGCCTCAGGCAAAGGATATATGACCACTACTACAGTATAAAGAAAAGGGATGTTAACAATGCCTTATGGAGGCACATAGCAGAAAACAAGGACTGTAGTGTGTTTTTGTTTGGAATATTAGAGACAGTTAAAGTAAAGGGTGGGAGCATTAAAAAGAAATTAGGGGAACTAGAAGCCAGATGGCAAATCAAATTAAATGCCTCATCCCATCCAGGTATTAATGACCACATATCTGTAAAACCTTTTTTAGAAAATGAAGTTTGTTAGGTAGTGTGGGTGTGAAGTAATAACTTTTTATTAAAATATTTACCAAATTATTTATATAAATGTTTATTAAATTTATTAAATGTATATTGTTTTTAATAACATATATAATATGCACTTGAAGTTTTTAAGCAATGTTTCAATGAAGATGGCATTCAGAAAAATACACTGGCACTTTAAATGGTTAATGATATGGAATTTCAAGATTTATGTTGATAGGCTACAAAGAAGTATTTAAACTCGAGTGTAATGGTATTGAATTGTTCTGAAGAAGTCTAAGGATTTTAGATGAAAGCGCTAAACACTGTGTGTATTGAATAAATAGTGATTTTACTTATTTCAAATGCCGGTGTCTTCGTGGTCCGTGTGGAGTAGAACTGAGAGGGTTTTTACTCTTGTTTTTTATGTTATTCAGTTGACTGGTTCTATATTTTATGATTACTTATTTAAATATGCCTTTGTCCAGATGTCTTATTCTGAAAGGTTGAGAGGTATGGTTACCATCTTATTCGTACACATGTACGTCCATGATAATCTCTTATATGACACTGATATTAGTCCCTCCGTCCTCCCCCATGGTTTACACAATATCCAGTAGATGGGTTCTTCATTTTTGGAAGGTATAGGCGTGTGCTATACCCACATAGGAATATTAATCACTCCCATGGGGCGGACCTAATAAATCTGTGCCAACCAACACCTGTGAACCTAGGCCCATTATTGCATACCCATGATTCCCATATCTGACACCCCTCCACAGTAGTCATAAGACATATTTAATGTGAGCGATAATAAAGTATGAAGATACTTCTAAGCACTATCCACTCTCCGCGTATCGGGACATATGTTATACATTCTGTCAACCCATATGTTATTACCCTTGCACAAGCTACTGTTGCATGTACAGCTATATTGTAGCTGCGGATGTGACTTCCTTTGCGTGGATAATTACTGGCCGTTGCTTGTAGACAACACTTTTTGGAGTCCTGCAAAGGACACCAATATCCATGTTTAAATAGTAGAACTTGCAGATTTGGCACACTAGTACTTTCTGGGCAATGGTTTGGAAAGCATCTGTGTATTTACCTTTCTTGCATGTCTGTATGTCTATCCATAATAGCTATGATGTAGCCTATTTATGTACATGTGTTATATCTACAAGGACAAATGTTTCTGTGTTTGTTATGTATATATCGATTAATATAATTGTGTGTGTGTGTGTGTGTGTGTGTGTGTGTGTGTGTGTGTGTGTGTGTGTGTGTGTATATATATATATATATATATATATATATATATATATATATATATATATATATGTCTGTACATTCTTTCTTTCATATATTTATTTAGTTTAAGTCTGTGGATATATATCTATACACAAATATATATATATATCCATATATAGTTATATAAATAAACGTGTAGAAAACAGCATTCATTTGCTATGCTGTGAGCGGATAACACACGTGCAGGCGCATTTGCATATCCTTATTGTGGGTTACATATGTTTACTAAGTCTTTGTGCTTATGTGGGCTTTCTTAATTGTGACGGTACCAGTACAATATCTGTAATCCAGTTAACGGACATATGCGAAACACACATTCACCTTTACATATTTAAATGTCTTTACAGCACACATGCATTTATTAACTCATATGTGCTGAAGTCGTAGTTGACCCGGGACTGCATTCACATTGGCCGGATGCTGTAACCACTATACTATTGGCGTTCTGACTCATTTATATGCATACCCATAGTACATAGCTACATTAATATATGCCTCACTGCTTCACGTACAACACAGTCATCCATTCTCCTGCTGGGAAAATGTGGTACTACATATTATACATTCCCTATTCCCTACTGCTCTGGACCCAAGCTGCATATTTAATCACTCCAAGGATATGCAGAACTCCAAGGCTTATAGTCCTGGCACATACAAGTCTTTGATTGTCAGGGTGTTCCTGTGGTGATCTGGGTTTAGGCTTGTCCGCCTGGTGAACGGAACTGCCCTGACCGAGTTCAAATGTCAGACAAAGCACATGGACAGCATTTGTCCATTTTATAGAGGTTTACCTGTGTTTACAGACACAGGTCTTTCGGCACCTGTCAGCAGCTTTTTATGTTGGCAATACATAATATGGGTGGGGGTGGTTACAATACATAATCCACAGTGAGGAGTGTTCCCATTCACATTTGACTATTTCCTGTATGCATTCATACGAGGATTATTATTTTGGACATGAATTAACTACAGGTATGCAGTGGCACAGTAGGCAAATGTGAAGGTTTGTTACTGTAAATATGTACGGACCTCTGTAATACACTGTTGTTTTCTGGCAAATCAGTAGCTAGTCATTAAAGACTGAAGTCAGAACGTAATGACAGACACTTGTGTTTCAGACTTCATACTCTTCAGGAAATTAATGCCAATGTACAAACTGTTATTCTATCAACTTTCTCAGTTTCTTTACAAATTGTCCATACTTTTGGGCCTTTGTCCCACTTTTATTCACGGCTTTGTCCAGATATCTTGCTCTCAGAGGTTGACAGGTATACTTTTATTCACGGCTTTGTCCAGATATCTTGCTCTCAGAGGTTGACAGGTATGGTTGGTCACACCTACACACACATTAAGTGTCCCTCACACAGTAGATCAGGGTTATCCTGTTTACGTCAGTGCCTTCGTCACCCTTATTCCATTTGCCACTATGCGAATGTGTGCAATATATTTCTGCTTATTCGTGTCGGGACACGTGCGTCACTGGCAATTTTTTTTTTCCTGGGTAGTAGGTTATGCATGACCACTTAGGGCTGGACAGTGTCATACACCTCTAATGCACATTCCAACTTCTATCCAGATATCTACAGGACTGGACTTCGTGTCTTCCATTCTAATGTTTACACAGGTTACGTATCCCATGAGGGATATCCAAAAATTGTACTGATCCACAACAAGAGGTATATCGAACATTGTTTTGGAGTTAAGAAAATGTGCTGAGGTCATGTGCAATCCTGCAACCACCTAGGGTGACATTACCTACTACATATGCGTAGTGGTCACTATGTGTAGCTGTGGCTGCACCACACCAGTAGGCCAAGTACGGCTGGATTTGGTGGACGTTCAGGTACAGGAGTGGGTTGTGTGATGTGGCGGGGATGCTGGGTAGTCCATTATGCATCCAGGTGTGTTGCATTTGTTATGGCCAGTTCCATCCAGGTGTGTTGCATTTGTTATGGCCAGTTCCATCAGGACCAATCTGTGGGTATGTGCCGGTGACATATCTATACATTTGTATCGCACATTTCAATATTCATCTGTTTGTGGGATTGTGTTCTACAGTATGGCATGTCTGGTTGTATTGCAGCTGTTTATACATGTGTTTGTGTTTCTTTCAGCTACACCCGCTGCTCCTTCATACACCTCCAGTTCACCTATTCTGCATATGACACAGTATCGCCTTGGAGGATTGTACCATTACCCATCCACCCCACACACACAGATTCCTCACACCCCATACATCTGTACTTTGGTTGTTGGCCCATGACACAGCCAGAGTAACACATTGAATACCCTACATGTGTCTGGTACCTGTATGGTTGTGCGGACTACCCTGCCATGTTTGCTTTCCACATGCTATACCTCACGCACATAGGTACACGCCCATACTTCTCTTTCATTACATGTTTGGTATACCCAGGTACTACCCGTTTGACTGTGACACATCCTGATAAGTTCGGCTTGTACTGCTGACTTCCGGATTTTGGCGGCCTGTTGTATTCATTGGTAGGATGCCACCTTTTCCTATGTCCAGGATGGGATATATTCCGTACACATATCCAACTGTAGTGGACAACACCTCCCCACAGTCGACGGTAGGGTTGCCACCTTTTCAATTGGCCAAATTGGGACGTTTTTGGTACACACATCACAAATTACAGGCCGACACATACCCACTGTCAGTACACAGGATAGAACTTAGACTTCTTGCCTATATCAAAGCTTATTCTTGTAGCAGTTCAGTTGCTTATTCTGTTTCTTATAACATTTATGTAATTTAGATACAGAAAACCTGTTTAATGCAACTATTACATAACATATAGGGAATAATTTTGTCCTATAATCTCAGGACATTTGCCATTGTTACAGGTTTTTGTCGGGACACAACTGCCCAAGGAGGGACTGTCACTCGCAAAGTGGGACAGGTGGTAATCCTAGTCGACGGTACGGATAATACTGTTCCTTTCAGCCTACATGTGTCATTGTTGTGGCTATTTGCATGCTCCTTCTGTTTCGTTTACATGCTTATTCTATTTCCTATCACATTTGGTATGTGACATATGGACATACCTTTTGTATGTGACTATTACATGCCTTGTGGGATATAATTCGGACATACGGTCGCTAGATATCTACATTTCTCATGTATTTTGTTATGGACACATCTGCCCAGCTGTGTACCCTCCCTCACATTATGGGTCAGCTGATGACCCTCACCATTGGGCTGGACGTACCTACTGGCGGATCGCTAACATATGATGCATTTCACTTCCACTTGGTATGGCTATCTACACTGCATTGGACTACGGCCACACGGTCTTCCATGTCATTTGTTCGTGGGATAGGGACCCGTTATTCCCTACCGTGCATTTCTGTTTGCTTCGTCACTTTGTGTTCGCAGGTATTTTCTTGCATGCTTTGCATATGTTTCAGTATCCAGGGACACTGACGTGGTTACTATCTTGCAACCTGTTATATGCAAGCATTTTAGGTTGCACAGTGACAGCTGCCATTTCCATGCCTCCGTGCAGCACTTTGACACACTTTATGCACTCGCGCTCCTTTCCTGTGCACGTGGCTGTGTCGGCAGCGTGCCTTCATTACTATGCATTTGGCGCTACTGCACCATCCTCACGCCGCACGGTCGGCGCAAGCCTAATGCCGGCCTTGCGCTGAGCTTCATGAATCCCGGGGTCAGTAAACCATTCTAGGCTTAAGCAGTGGGGTACCACGGTATATAAATCCTTAGCATAAAGATATAACTCTCCTTATATTCTAAGCCATTAATTAATTAAAAAAATGCTAAGAATCCTTGCAAACATGGGCCTCTTGGAAAACCAAATGTTTCAAATTTTCATCCAAGAATTTTGCACATGGATGTGTAATGGAGTCTCAGGCATCAACTATAAGATGCATAGAGGGATTTTGTATGCATTCATGAATTTTTGGAATACCGTATAAATCGGGAACTGTGGGGGTAAGCATATTCAAATAGTTAAACTCATCAATATTTATTTGTTGTTCTATAAGCATGTCACTCAACTCCCGTTTTACTTCATTTAAAAAAAAACATTTTGTGTCTATAGGAAAGTTGGAAAAGTATGTACTTTAAATTTTTCTTAGCATTAGTAACAATTTGGCAAGTAGCTAAAGTCATATAAGAAAAAAATGTCCCCTTGATTTATTTCCAATTACTGGTTTTCTGTCCATGATTCTGCAACCATGAATGGAACATCTTTGGAAATTGTGTCGAGTTCCAGTCATGCCATTAACTGTTCTGGTTCTTCTCCTTTATTATTTCAGAGAGCCTGGGGCGGTGCTGTGATGATTCTTCCAGGCTAAAAGTAGTAGTACAAAAAAGAACAAATGTGGGCAAGTGTGGGAAATGCGCTTATTGTAAATGCATTCTTGAAGCTGAACAATTCTGTATCAGTTCACAGTTATTTAAACTATCAGAAAATTATAACTGTGATATTGCTGGGGTGGGGTATGTGGATATACGTCAGTCTTGCCCTGGATTCCATATAGGCAAGATTGAAAGAAAGTTAAAGGATAGGGTGGATGAACATCTGTGATGCCAGCGCACTGGCCCAGCAATCAAGGAGCCTCAATCCTCGCCACTAACTCCAGACAGGGCGTCTCATATAAGAGGAAAGGATAACAAATACACACAGTAAAGTACAATTTTCCTTAAGTGCACACAGAGACCACAGTCAGTCAGGGACTGGTTGCTCCCTTGCTCAACAGGTCCCCAATAAGACTCCCCACTGGCACAACTATAGGGTCTAGATCTCAGCCTAGCTGGCAAGCTAATCTTCAGTACCATCTCTGTAGCGGACACACACCCACTCTTTGAGATAAGTATTTATACAACTTCACAGACACTCCTGGGAAAGACTGACACAGAATCTCCAGCTGTGCCCCTTTACACAGACTATATGGTAGTAATTACTGCCACCACCAGCTAATAATTATCAGCTACCCAAAGGCCCTTAAAGGATGTCCAATTATTAATGTGCAATATTAGTATCCAATTGGTAAGTGTGACTAATCAGTCAAGGCTTATTAGAGTGGCCTTGTACAATAACCTCTATAAATATGCAATGTACTCTAGAGCTTAACTTATCTCTACACAAACCAGCAACAGGTAAAAGGTTTTTAAAATATTTAATAATAAATAATTAAAACACAAGACAATATTACTACATCACAGTGCTATTCAAGAGTTCAGAGATCACACAGAGACTTAAAATAATTCAGTAGTACAGCTCTGACATAACAGAAAAACAGAACCAAAAAAAAAGTGTAGCAAACTGGTGAAAATAAGAAACTAAAAACCAATAAGTTCACCAGCAGGACTAGTAGACACACAATTTATTTCCAGGTTACGCGCTTTCATCAAAGTAAAATTGACTTCATCAGAACAATATAAAAACAGTCATGTGGATTGAAATATGTTACCGTAACACAGGATAGGTTAAAATCCCACCAATCAAACAAAAATCCCTTGAATAAATTAATACCCTAAAAGGCATATACTATAAAAACTAAACAATCCAATAAAAACATTTCTATGAGAAAGTCACATTTTAAAATCAAACCCTTTCTGCTCCTTCTTTTAAAGCAGGCATATATATATAAAATCATTTAATCCTGGACACAGATTAGCTGCCAAACAAAGCTGCCACATCAATTCCCTTTTGTTTAAAGTGTTTTTCCAATAACCACCCCTGGGGTTTATTTCTATTATGTCCAATATCCCAAATTTGAATCCAGTAAAACTGACACATATTTTACTATACCTGAATAAGGCATTAGTTTCTTTAGAATTCTTAATATCATATAAATGTTCATATATCCTGGACCTGAGATCCCTCTCAGTTTTCCCAACATAAAACCCCCGGCAGGAATTACACTTGGCCAAATATACTATTTTACTAGTGTAACAATTGCCCTTTTTAAAAAACACTGTGTCCTGGTTTATATTGTCAAGTTTCAAACTAACTACTGACAATATAAATCTACACTGTGTACAACAACCACAGGCTTAGTAAATTCATTTGGTTTTGCACTGCTGTTATTCGTATTACCCTCCAAGGTAAGTTTCAAGTTGCGGCCCACTTTAGTACAAAAAATAGGTTTTTCACCCACTGTTTGTAAAATATTGAGGTCACCCTTAAAAATATTCCAGTTCTTTTTAGAGGATGTTCCTTATGTCATTGTAATGTGAACTGTATTGCACCACACATGCCTAGGAGAAATTGCAGGAAGAACTGTTTTTTTATTATTTTTTGTTTTAGAAAGACCTCTACCTAACAAAGGTTGTTATTTTGAACCCCACTCTCTCAAAATCTCTTGTAAAATGCCCTCCACAAATTCCAGTGGATAATCTCTCTCCAAAAACATATTCTTAAGGTTGCTGAATTCTTTAATGACGTCCTCAAAATGAGACGTCATTCTAGAAATTCTAATCGCCTGTCCCTTAACAATATTTTTTTTCTGGTATAGTGGGTGGTGACTTTGAAAATGGAGATAAGAATTACAAAAAGTTTTCTTTCTATGCACTTTAGATCTGAAACAACATACATCCTTAATGATAGTGGTATCCAAATAATGGATTACTTTCTCATTACATTCATAAGTAAATTTCAAATATTGAGTGGTGCTGTTTAGGTATTCAATAAAACCAGCAATACTTTCTTTGGTACCCTGCCATAAAATAAAAATATTGTCCAGGTACCTACTGTAAAACAAAATATCCAAGTAAAACCTACTTTCAAAAATAAATGACTTTTCCCACCCTAATAAAACAAAATTTGCATATACGGGGACACAGGCTGCCCCCATAACAACTCCCTTTATTTGTTGGAAATATTGCCCTTCAAAAAAATATAATTATTATCTAAAATCAAGGCCATAATTTTACAAACAAGCTGCACACACTCTGAAGATAATCTAGAATGATCAAACAACATTTTTTCAAAATAATCTAAACCTTCCTCCCTAGGAATACAGGAGAATAAATATTGAACATTGCTAGGATACCAGATATAGCAGAAGTATTGTTAGATATTCATATGTTTACTAGGAAAATACATTTTTGATTGTTGTTTTCTAGTAACAATACTGATAGTATTGGGCATAAATCTACAGCCTTGAGAAAAAATAGTGTGTTTAATCCTCCCTTACACCCTATGGTAGCTAGTTTTGAGAATGTGGTTAAACGAGAGTTGTATCAACTTTGGGCTGACAACAAGAAGTTATTTTTTAACTTGAGTTCCAAAGAGAAATAACTACTTTTTTCTTTAAAACATGACAGAAGTATTTGTATAATGACCCCAGACAAGGGAAGGGGGATTGTAATGTTCGACAATGAAGATTACAAAAACCTTATCCAAGCTATTTTGTTTCAAGAGGAAAGCTATTTGCAGGTATCCAAGAATCAGATTAATATTTCCTATCAACGTATTGATGGGTTTTTTGAATAATACTTATTAGAACAAAGGATTAGTCAGGAAGTCCATTCCTTTTTATTAAACAATTTTCCCAAGGTACCTAGCATGTTTGGCATCCCTAAGATCCACAAAGATGTTTTGTCACCCCCGTTCAGGCCTATTGTGGCAGCAGGGGGGGTCTAAAACACACAATTTGGCAGTGTTTGTGGACCAGATGGTCAAGCATGTAGTTGAGGGTATGCCACATCTTGTTAAAGATTCTTAGGATTTATGGAATCCTGATTTGATTTTTTTGACAATAGATGTGCAAGATTTATTCTCCTGTATTCCTAGGGAGGAAGGTTTAGATTATTTTGAAAAAATGTCGTTTGATCATTCTAGATTATCTTCAGAGTGTGTGCAGCTTGTTTGTGAAATTATGGCCTTGATTTTAGATAATAATTATATTTTTTGAAGGGCAATATTTCCAACAAATAAAGGGAGTTGCTATGGGGGCAGCCTGTGCCCCCCGTATATGCAAATATTGTTTTATTAGGGTGGAAGAAGTAATTTATTTTTGAAAGTAGGTTTTACTTGGATATTTTGTTTTACAGTAGGTACCTGGATGATATTTTTATTTTATGGAAGGGTACCAAAGAAAGTATTTCTGGTTTTATTGAATGCCTAAACAGCACCACTCAATATTTGAAATTTACTTATGAATGTAATGAGAAAGAAATCCATTATCTGGATACCACTATCATTAAGGATGTATGTTGTTTGTTGTTTCAGATCTAAAGTGTATAGAAATATTTTTTTTTTTGTAATTCTTATCTCCATTTTCAAAGTCACCACCCACTATACCAGAAAAAAAAGTATTGTTAAGGGACAGGCGATTAGAATTTCTAGAATGACTTCTCATTTTGAGGACTTCATTAAAGAATTCAGCAACCTTAAGAATATGTTTTTGGAGAGAGATTATCCACTGGAATTTGTGGAGGGTATTTTACAAGAGTTTTGAGAGAGTGGGGTTCGAAATATCAACTTTTGTTGGGTAGAGGTCTTTCTAAAACAAAAAATAATGAAAAAACATAGAGTTTTTCCTGCAATTTCTCCCAGGCATGTGTGGAGCAATACAGTTCACATTACAATGACATAAGGAACATCCTCTGCAAGAACTGGAATATTTTTAAGGGTGACCTCAATATTTTACAAGCAGTGGGTGAAAAACCTATTTTTTGTACTAAAGTGGGTCGTAACTTGAAACTTACCTTGGAGGGTAATACGAACAACAGCAGTGCAAAACCAAATTAATTTACTAAAGCCTGTGGTTGTTGTACACAGTGTAGATTTATATTGTCAGTAGTTAGTTTGAAACTTGACAATATAAACCAGGACACATTGTTTTTTAAAAAGGGTAATTGCCACATTAGTAAAATAGTATATTTGGCAAGGTGTAATTCCTGCCCAGGATTTTATGTTGGGAAAACTGAGAGGGCTCTCAGGTCCAGGATATATGAACATTTATATGATATTAAGAATTCTAAAGAAACTAATGCCTTATTCAGGCATAGTAAAATATGTGTCAATTTTTCTGGATTCAAGTTTGGGATATTGGACATAATAGAAATAAACCCCAGGGGTGGTAATTGGAAAAACACTTTAAACAAAAGGGAATTGATGTTGCAGCTTTGTTTGGCAGCTAATCTGTGTCCAGGATTAAATGATTTTATATCTATCTTGCCTGCTTTAAAAGAAAGAGCAGAAAGGGTTTGATTTTAAAATGTGACTTTCTCATAGAAATGTTTTTATTGGATTGTTTAGTTTTTATAGTATATGCCTTTTAGGGTATTAATTTATTCAAGGGATTTTTGTTTGATTGGTGGGATTTTAACCTTTCCTGTGTTACGGTAACATATTTCGATCCACATGACTGTTTGTATATTGTTCTGATGAAGTCAATTTTAATTTGATGAAAGTGCTTAATCTGGAAATAAATTTTGTGTCTACTAGTCCTGCTGGTGAACTTATTGGTTTATAACAGGAAAACACTTAGTCTAACTTTCTTCTAATTTCCTAGCTATTACTACAAGAAAACATACTTCTAAAATAACTTACTTAAGACAACAGGCAGTGCGGTAGGTTAGATATCCAAGATCAAAATGCTTAATAACCTCTAATTCTCACTGTTTAAATTGAAACTGCAGCTCTGATAAAACATTACATCATTTGTTTACACTTTCCTGGTTCCTAGGCCACAGAAACTACATTTACATTTTTTTTACACTTAGAGCAATAAATGACATTCCACATGTAAATTCTGGTCATTAACTTTAGTCTTAAAACAATAGGCAGGATGCTTACTCCAGACTCATCAACTCCAAATTCTAACTTCAAAGGACATACAAAACATAATTTTAATTTCAAAAAACATTTGAAATGCTTGGCTTAGTTTTCCTTACAGCAGATGATAATGTTGCTACAATCTTGAAGTTCACATTTTACAGTGTTTTCTTTCATTTAAAAAAACAAACCTGTGTTTTATATTTATATTTACAAATGCCAGAATTATGTATCAAATTATATTTGAGTAGGCTAGCAGCCTTCACCCTTCTCTACCAGTCTTCACATCTCCCCCCCCCCCAGAGAACTCAAGCTAATTTTTCAAGTGACCCTTGATAAACGCTGCTTGAGAGGGTTAGGTCTATCTGAGGGTACCTCACCCTATTCACTGTCTTGAGAGCCCTACTGTGGTGCTGCACTGACATATCATATGCTTGCAACCCCAGACTCCATCTTAGTAACTTGATAATTTGCTGGCTGGCAATGTTTAACCATATTATAGGGTTGCAATCTGTCATTATAGTGAATTTTCTTCCATACAGATAAGGTTGAAGTTACTGCAGTGCTCACACTATGGCTAGACATTCCTTTTCTACAGCTGCATAGCATTCCTCCCTGGGTTGGAGCATACGACTGAGATAAACCACTTTGTGCTCTTCCCCTCTGAAGAAATCTGGCTAAGTACAGCTCCCACCCCATGGTTCAAAGCATCCACCTGTACAACCAATTATTTGTTGTAATCTGGACTGGCTAACACAGGGGGTCCTCCAAAATCTTATTTAAGCTTCCAGAATGCCTGCTCACATGCTGGGGTCCACACTTCCTTATTTGGCCTGTTCTTCCTTGTTAGATTTGTGAGGGGAGCAGCTGTGGTACTACAACTGTGGACGGACTTTCTGTAGTACCCTGCTGTCCCTAAAAATCCCCTCAACTGCTTTTTAGAAACAGGTATAGGCCATGCCTGAATGCCTTCCACTTTGGCAGGTTCTGGCCTTATCTTACCACTCCCCACTCTATGTCCTAGGTAGGAGACCTCTGCCATACCCACCTGACATTTGATCAGCTTAGTGGTTAACCCTGCCCTCTGTAGTCTGCCCAAAACCTCCCTGACATGCTGAAGGTGCTCTGGACAGGAATGGCTGTAGATGGCAATATCATCTAGGTAAGCAAGGGCAAACCCTCCTGCTTTTGCTAGGATATTATCTACCTGCCTCTGGAAAGTTGCTGGGGCATTCTTCATCCCAAAGGTCATCTTTTTGATCTCATACAAGCCAAAAGGAGTCACAGAGGCTGACTTCTCTCTAGCACTGGGCGCCAAGGGCACCTGCCAGTAACCCTTGGTAAGATCAATGGTTGTAAGATACTTAGCCCCACCCAGTTTCTCTAGGGCCTCATCTGTCCTAGGCATGGGGTAAGTATCTGACTCTGTGTGACTATTTAATTACCTGTAATCTACAATGAACCTGGTGGTACCATTCTTCTTTGGCACCAGCACCACTGGGGAGGCTCAGGGACTCTTGGACTCTTGAACCACACCTAGTTCCAACATCTCCTCTACCTCTTCTCTCAGAGTCTGTTTGACTCTCTCAGGCACCCTATAAGGGGCCTGCCTAATAGGCTTTTGGGGTCCTGTATCCACCTGATGCTGCACCAGATGGGTGCACCCTGGTTTCCCAGTGAACATGTCCCCAGACTCCTGCAACACTGCTCAATTTTCCCGAACTTGAGTAGGAGATAGATGCTGGGACATTGCTACCCCTTCCACTGAGTTGTCAGCCAGCGCCTCACTGAGGAGATCAGCCCCCAGATCTCCCTCAGACTCCTCCTGCAATCAACTGCAAATGCTCAGCACAAGAGCCTACCTATCATGATATGGTTTCATCATGTTAACATGGTATAATCTGTGCCACTGCCATCTGCCTAGCAGTTCCACCATGTAGTTAACATCACTTACCTTTCTTACCACCTTTTAGGTTCCCTCCCAAACTGCTTGCAGCTTGTTGTGTCTGACAGGTTTGAGAACCATTACCTACTGCCCCACAGCATAATCTGTAGCTCGAGCATTGATGTCATATCGCCCCTTTTTTTGTTGTTAGGCTTCTGCCAGGTTCTCCTGGACCAAGCCCATGAGTTCCCTGAGCCTTGTCCTGAGGTTTAGGATGTATGCCACAACAGACTCCTTGTGAGACTCACACTCACCTTCCCACTCATCTCGAATTAAGTCTAGAGGTCCCCTCACCCTATGCCCATACAGCAACTCAAAGGATGAAAAACCTGTGGATTCCTGGGGAACTTCTCTGTAAACAAACAACAGATGGGGCAAATATTTGTCCAACTCCCTCTTAAACTGCTCTGCAAATGCCTGTAGCATGGACTTGATTGCAGAGTTTAACCTCTCAACAAGACCATTAGTCTGGGGACGGTAAGGGGTGGTCTTCTTCTGCTTCACCCCACAGGACTTCCACAGGCAAGCCAGCAGGTCTGACATGAAATCAGCACCTCTGTCAGGCAGTATTTCTTTTTGGAAACCCACCCTGCTAAAAATCTCTAACAAAGCATTTGCCACCTTCTCTGCCTCAATGGAGGACAAAGCCAATGCCTCAGTGTATCATGTAACATAATCCATTACCACTAGGATATACTTTTTCCCTGTGGACCTTGGGGTACTCAGAGGACCCACAATATCCATAGCTACCCTCTGAAATGGCTCCTCAATTACAGGCAAAGGCATCAATGGAGCTCTCACCATGCCTCCTGCCTTGCCTACCTTTTGCACTGCTCACATGTCCTGCAGTACTCTGTTACATCTCTGGAAATTCCAGGCCAATAAAAGTTTTGCATAATACGTCTCTTTGTACGTTTATGCCCATATGGCCTGCGAAGGGAATATCATGGGCTATGGCTAGAAGCACCAGATACTAGGCTCTAGGCACTACCAACTGCTGTACTCTCTCACCTTTTAGCCCTCCCTCAGGGGTCCACTCTGTGCATAGTAACCCTTTGTCCCAGTATACAGATTCCCCCTTCCCTTGAGAATCAGGTGCCTCCCTAGCTACCTGCCTCAGGCCTAGCAATGTAGGGTCTGAGAGCTGAGCTTGTCTCAACTCTCTCTTTGTAACCCTTCCCAGCTCCCCTTCCACATGAAGTCTGGCATCCTCTGACAGTGGTGCCTCACTGTCAGCCTGGGTACTACTATTCACCTCTACCATTGCAGTTACCCTGTCCAAGGGAACATTAGTACCCACAAGCAGTTGTGGCTCACCTTCAGTCTCACTGCTACAGCGTAGCCCACTGCATGAAGTAACCACTTCACCATTCCTAGCTGCAAGTATGCAGTCTGTCTGGGTCTCCCCCCAGGCTACCAGACCCACATGCTTGTCTCCTAGCCTCACTGCATGTAACTGCATAAGTACATGATACTGCCTCATCCAAATCCTTCCCTCTTAGGATATCTTCAGGATGGTAGTTTAGTACCCCTGTTGTCTCAAGACAACCCATTATTGGCATTTTGTCTTTCCCACTTACTGGCTCCCTCACATTTGATTCCCCACCTTGCCTCTGTGGACACCTGTATGACACATGCCCCCACTGATTGCATTCAAAACATTTAACCCTTGCTCCTGGATGTGTACCTGGACAAGTGGCTTCCCCTGCTACTGGCAAATTCTGTTGAGGCAGTCTGTGCTGCCCACCATGGGTTCTTTTAGACCCATGAGCAGTACTGGGGGTCCTCTTCCTGTGCAGGGCTGCCCTGCTGGCCAGGTATAGGTCTCCCTTCTTCTCCAACTCATCTGAAGTAGCACATTGTCTATCAGCTAACCAGATCCTCATGTCAGCAGGCAAAGTGCTGAGGGCTTGTTCCCTCACCAAAAGGTCTGCCAGCCCTTCAACAGTGGTGACCTGACATCCACTCACCCAGCTATGAAAATATGTGCCCAGTTCAGCAACATATTCACACACACTTTCATCTGCCTTGCATCTATGATCACAAAACTGTTTTCCAATACATTTCAGGTGTTAGCTTAAAACATTTTAATAAGTGACTTTTTACAACAGTAAAATCAAAACATGCGATGTCAGAAATTTTAGCCAATGCATTTACAGCTTTCTCTTGGAGTAAGGGGGTCAGGAACCATACCCAGAGCCTTTGGTCAACAATATACTCTTTGCATACCCTCTCAAACATATGAATGAAACAATCAAAACTATCACCCTCTTTAAATTGCAGAAGAAATTTACTGACCTGTTGTGCTTCTGGGGTCCAGTTACTCCCTTCCCCTTTACCTCCATGACTCAGGCAAAGAGTCAGCATTTCCCTCTCATGCCTCTTCTGATGCTCCTTTTCTTCAGCTTCTATCTCCAAACATATGAATGAAACAATCAAAAATTATCCCCCTCTTTAAATTGCAGAAGAAATTTACTGACCTGTTGTGCTTCTGGGGTCCAGTTACTCCCTTCCCCATTACATCCATGACTCAGACGGAGAGTCAGCATTTCCCTCTCATGCCTCCTCTGATGCTCCTTTTCTTCAGCTTCTATCTCCAAATGCCTAGCCTCCGATTCAAGTCTCTTTAGCTCCAGCTGGATTTTTAAGTCCACTGCAGAAAGGTTGAGCTGTCCATTCTCTGAGGATATTGTATCTCCACTGTCAGTCTGATTCTCCTTCGCAGAAAGATTGAACTGTCCATTCTCCGAGGATATTGTATCTCCACTGCCAGTCTGATTGTCCTCCTGGATGCTGTTTTCTAATGCAGCTGTAACCAAGGATACAATCAGGTCTGCCTTAGTCAGGTTTCCATGCACCAGTCCCATAGCCTGGCACATCTCCACCAGCTGGCTCCTTGTCACCTTTCGATACTCCTTGGCTGACATGCTGCCTGCTCACCCTGACTAACTAAGCTAACAAAAGAAATAAAACAATTGTGGTCTGAACGCTGAATATTCACTGCATGGCTGTTTTAAAGTACAAAACACCTTCAGAGATCACTGTGCATAAGCTACAGCATTCACTCTACCCACACCACTACAAGCCAGTTAGTATTTGCCAACTAATTAATATGTGATGTGGATATCCCACAAATGTGAAGTGGATCCTACCACTGCAAACCATGTGACGGCCACACCATGACCCAGCAATCAAGGAGCCTCAATCCTCACCAATAACACCAGAGAGAGTCTCATAAAAGAGGAAAGGATAACAAATACACACAGTAAAGTACAATTTCTCTTAAGTGCACACAGAGATCACAGTCAGTCTGGGGGTGGTTGCTCCCTTGTTCTCCAGGTCCCCAGTAAGACTCCCCACTGGCACAGCTATAGGGTCCAGATCTCAGCCTAGCTGGCAAGCTAACCTCCAGTACCATCTCTGTCCAACTAGTGCTTTGTGTCTCTGCCCAAGTAGCTGACACACACCCACACTTTGAGATAAGTATTTATGCAACTTCACAGACACTCATGGGAAAGGCTGACACAGATTCTCCAGCTGTGTCCCTTTACCCAGACTATACAGTAGTAATTACAGCCACCACCAGCTAATAATTATCAGCTACCCAAAGGCCTTTAAAAGGGTGTCCAATTATTACTGTGCAATATTATTATCCAATTGGTAAGTGTGCCTAATCAGTCAAGGCTTATTAGAGTGGCCTTGTACAATAAACTCTATAAATTTGCAATGTACTCTAGAGCTTAACTTATCTCCACTCAAACCAGCCACAGGTAAAAGGTTTTTAAAATATTTAATAATAAATAATTAAAACACAAGACAGTACTACTACACCACAGTGCTGTTCAAAAGTTCAGAGATCACACAGAAACTTAAAATAATTCAGTAGTACAGTTCTGACATAACAGAAAAGCACTTAATATAACTTTCTTCTAAGTTCCTAGATATTATTACAAGAAAACATACTTCTAAAATAACTTACTTAAGACAACAGGCAGTTCTCTAGGTTAGATGTCCAAGATCAAAATGCTTAATAATCTCTGGTTCTCACTGTTTAAATTGAAAGTGCAGTTCTGATAAAATATTACATCATCTGTTTACACTTTTCTGGTTCCCAGGCCACAGAAACTACATTTACATTCTTTTACACTTAGAGCAATAAAGGACATTCCACGTGTAAATTCTGGTCATTAACTTTAGCCTTAAAACAATAGGCAGGATGCTGACTCCAGACTCATTGACTCCAAATTCTAACTTCAAAGGACATACAAAACATAAATTTAATTTCAAATAACATTTGAAATGCATGGCTTAGTTTTCCTTACAGCAGATGGCAATGTTGCTACAGTCATGAAGTTCACATTTTACAGTGTTTTCTTTCATTTAAGAAACAGGCCTGTATTTTATATTTATATTTATAAATGCCAGAATTATGTATCAAATTCTATTTGACTAGGCTGGCAGCCTTCACCCCTTCTCTACCAGTCTTCACATCTATATGACATTAACTTGCTGTGTAGGGCATTGTTTGTTTCTCTAAACCTGCTCCTGATAGTAACATTTCTAAAAAAAAACTCCATTCAAAAAAACACATATTTATTCCCTTTTTTTGGCTGGTCTTGCTTCTCCTCGTGGCATTATTTTGTTCATCTGTATCTAGTGTTGTATGCGGTGTCACAACAAAGCCAATTTAAAAAAAAAGTGAAAACATCAGATTCAGTGTTTTAAGGTATATCACTTTAACTGGCCTTGAAGACAAAATGGAACAAATTCAGTATGAAATGTTTCTTCGTGTTGCAGCGAGAAAGAATTTTAGGTATCTAACACATTTCCTTTCACTCAGTAAGAAAAAAGCTAAATCACATTATTAACATTTAAATTCCAAGCATGCCTTGAGCCAGAGAAGAATTTACCTTATTTGAAGTATTTATTTTTTTCAATGGGAATCAAAAGGGTCCTGGAAACTATCAAAGATTATATCAATGAATATATATATAGAAAGCAAGACTATAAATTTGTTGTACAATGTGACACTTTTTAGTAAATGAAAAAAGTTGGTTATCAGATAAAATGAAAATGCAAGGGGCAAACTTAACATTGGCAAAAGCAATAGATGGGTCTTGTGCATGTGTATGTGTTAATGTGTAACATAAAATCAGAAAGGAGACAGAGAATTGTGAAAGGGAGACTGCATATGAAAATAAAGTGAATACTAAGGCGCACAAATGTAAAAAATAATAGAAAAGAGAAAGATATAATAGATGCAATGTGGTTTAGAAAGGCAAAAATAAGATGATACCTGGTTTCAGATTAGCAGGATTGAATCACACAGAATGTAAAATGCTGTGATTACAGGTATGAGAGTGGATAATGTACTGCTAAACATCAAATTTATAAACACTCTATGTGAAGAAGCACAGGAATAGAAGGTTAATGTTATAAATTAAAACCTAAAATGTTTATAGCTACTGTTGAAGTGCTAACTCTGAATACTATGCATGCAAAATACTCTGAACGCGGTGCTTAGTAAAATCAGCAGTATTCACTTCAAAAATATCTAGTATGACACTGGGCAGCTCAGAAAAGTTTGAGTTTCATAAGATGCTTTGATCATAGAAGCTATAGATAAATTGCAAAGCAAATTCTGTTTAAACTAAACACTCCAGCAGAATGCATAGCAGCTACAGAGTACATTTGAAATATTGTGTTTAAACCAGATCTACTTCAGTAGATCGAAATGCCATAATGCTGAAATTTAAAACAAGATGAAAACATTGCAAATGAACATCGGCAAAAAATAACAATGCCAAAACTAATAAAAATCAAATCACCTAATGTGCATGCCTGGAAGCACCACAAAGATCAAGCCAAACTGAAATAAACAACCTACACATGCACATTGTTAAAAAAAAAAATATATATATATATATATATATATATATATATATATATATATACACATACACCTTTTTCCACATTTTTGCAGGGGGCAAGCCCCCTGGCACCCCCTGCAAATTATATATACCAACTGTGAAATCTTACTAGAGTGGGGAAAGGAAAATTTCCCATCACTGTACAGCGATGTCTATTCACAATCATTAAACATGTAACATTTTTCATTTACATTTATTTATTTTATTTTATTTTATTTATCTTACAGTTTGTTTAACAGGATAGTCCACTGGGCCAAGAAGAACCTGTTTTCAATGGAGTCTCGGGGAGAAAAGCTCCATGAACAGCAATGTAATATGAAGACTATGCATTTACATTTATGTAATAATGTTAAAGAACAATGGTATTACACAACATGACAAAAATTCCACAATTACAGTGAAAATACAGTCGGAAAAGCAGAAAGGTAAAATTACACACACACACACACACACACACACACACACACACACACACACACACACAATCAATTAAAATAAGAAAAATCCATTGGTGCATATTCCTGTTAGATTTATTACAATGTGAAATAACACAGGGTTGATATTACAGTTTTACATGAAATCTTAGCAGAGTTAAAGTAGGATAGGGTGATAGGTGTTAATTGTTGAATGTAAGAAGGGTGGGACAATAAGAAAGAAATAAAGTAGCGCAAGAGTAGGAGTAAATGAGAAAAGTGAAGATGGTAGTAGTCAGAGAAGCTCAGTATGATGAAGAGAAGAGAGAAGTAAAGGAGAGTGAGAAATGGGGAAAAAGAGGTGAGTCATGTGGGATGAAAGCAGGAACATTCCCAGAGGGCTTTGAGATGGGAATGAAGCAGGGTCTTAAAGGTAGAGTGGTTGTCTGTAGTACAAATAAGAGGTGGCAAGAAGTTCCAGATGCGAGCTAGGGAAAAGGATAGTAAGTTTTTGCCTGGAGGACCAGCAGGCTTGTGCAGTTCAAGCAAATTCTGGTTATTGGATCTTAGACGTCTGTTGGGTAGGTGCATTGGAGGATCACTGAAAGGGCAGATGGAGGGATTAAAGATGAGTTTATGGGCATGAGTAAGTTGAATGTAGGTAAGATGGTTGGGAAGTTCGAGCCAATTTGGTGTGTGTAGGGCATTGCAGTGGTGGGAGGAGGATTTATAGCTGGTAGCAAACTTAGATATGTTGTTATAACAGAATGATAGCTTTGTTTTTAGAGAAGATTTTAGGTACATAGGTTCATAGGTTGGTACTAGGCTATTGGCCCTAGGGCCTATATAAGCCTAGCCATAAAAATTCCCTGGCTATTTCTTCCCACAATGTTTACTTCCCTGTTGGTAAGAAGTGGGGCACCATATAGGAAAGAAGGAATGAGGAAGGTGTTAGAGAGTACAAGTTTAGTAGTGGGAGTGATATAGTGGTTATGGCGGTACAAGATGTCTAGTTTTTGGTGGGTTTTCTTTATCCTGGTTAGTAAGTAGGTATCAAATTTTAACTGTTCATCAATAAGGATTCCTAGAAGCTTTACATGAGAGGCTACCTCAAGAGAAGTATTGCTTTGACTAGTAATAGAGAATGAGTTATTGTCAATAATGGTACTTTTTGAAGGGGAAAATAACATAATATTAGTTTTTGATGCATTGAGTGACAGGTGGTTGTCTATCATCCAACGCTCAGTATAAGAGAAAGCATCACCTAAGTATTGAATCAGTTTAGCACTAGGAATGTTTTGGGTGGAAGTTATTTATGAAAATGTTGAACTGTAGGGGATCCAATAGGGAACCCTGGGGTACACCTGTAGGTGTATTAAGGAAGGAGGCGGTGACTTTTTTCCATTTGACAGCTTGTTGTCTGTCAGAGAGGTAACTAGAAAACCAGATGACAGAGGAGTGGGATAGGTTTAGATTAGAGAGTTTAGATAGGAGAAGGTTATGGGAGATAGCATCAAAGGCCTTGGATAAGTCCAGAAGCAGGGTGGACACTAGACAGCCGGAATCCCAGGCTTTGTTGATGGTTTCAAGGAAGGAAAGGAGAGTGGTTGTGATACTGTGGCCAAGTCTAAAACCATGTTGTGTGGGGTAAGTAGGTGGTTGTCTGTGAGGTAGGGTAGAAGTTGAAGGGGGATACACTTTTCTAGAATTTTTGAGATAGGGGATGAGATAGCAATTGGCCAGAAATTGGGAATGTTGTTGTTATTACCTCCTTTGTGAAGGGGAATGATATAGGCCTTTTTCCAAAGTAGGGGTACATAGTTTTCTTGGATTGAGTGGTTTACTAGAATGGAGATGGGAAAGGCAATGGCATCAGCAGGAAATTGGAAGGAAGGTCATCAGTGCCATTTGAGCATGGTTTCAGTTTCTGAAGGAGTTTTGTTATGGTGGAGATAGGAATGGGTTTGATAGTGAAGGAAGGGGGTTGGGAGGTGGTAGTGTTAGGGGAGGGAGTGATAGGAGGAGGTGGAAGTGAAGCTTTGTTGGGGAAGGAATTAGTTAGTTTGGCTATAGAATCAATAAAGAAGGAGTTAAATTGGGTGGCCAAGGAGAGGTCTAGGACATTTGGGTCAGGGCAGGGGTTCTGTCTTTTGCCAGGATTGAGGAGGGTGGAGATGCCATTCCAGAATTTTTGGGGATTGGTCTTGTGGTTATTTTGAAGGACAGAGAAGTAGGATTTGCAGTTGGATGCAACAAGTTTTTTTTTTTTACTTTGTTACGTAGTAGCTTATATTCAAGTCAGGATGGTATGGGTTTTATTTTTCAGGTAATGTTTCCAGGCTTTGTCACGGAGATGCATAACAGTTGCAGTTTCTTTTCTTAACCATGAGACACTTTTACTTTTAATTCTTTTGGTTCTGGAGGGAGAAAGGATATTTAACAGGTCTAAGAATGTAGTATTAAAGTAGGCTACTGCATTATCTAGGGAGAGGGATTTTAGAGGATTCCAGTTTGTGTGTTTTAGAGAACTGGAGAAGGTATCAGGTTTGAAATTTTTGAGAGTGTAGGAGGAGATATAAGTGTGGGATTGTTGTAAGGAGGAGGGAAGGTGAAAAGCAAAAGAGAGATGATCGCTAAGAGTGTTTGGTAGGATATTGCTGTCAGAGATGTATTGGGAGTGGGAAACAAGAATCCAGTCAAGAGTAGTACCAGAGGAGATGTTTCTCAAGGGCCTGGTAGTAGAGTTTATTAGTTGTGAGAAGTTGTATACGTTTATGTTGTGTGGAGAAGTTGGAGCCTGAATATCGGTCCAGTTAATATTAACATTACTGAGGATTGTGGTCCATTGGTAATGTTAGAGGAGAACCAGGAGAGGATACCCTCATGAATGGGGATATTTTCTCCTGGGGGAATGTAAGTAGTGGCTATACATATGTGTTTGTTTCTATTCATCTGGAGGAGGACCAGGGTTAGTTCGACATTGGTGAAATGGAGTATGGGTTTGGTGACAGGAGTAACTGTAAAGGAGGATGAGAATAGAAAAGCTATTCCACTACCTTTTTTGAGGGTCCTGTCATTTCTAATTATATTGTAGTTGGGGGAGTGATTTTAGGATCTTTTATGTGTGCTTTAACCAGGTTTCAGTAACGGATAGGATATCTGGGTGGTTATGTTGGAGTCAGGCATGGAAGTTTGGAATCTTGTTACATAAACTTCAAGAATTTATTGTAGTGAAAAGGAGGGATTTGCAGGATGGGGTGGTGGGTTTGAATAAAGAGAGGGAGAGGGACCAGCGTTTGAGTGAATGTCACCAGAGAGAAGCTTGGTAATAAGTTGATGAATATGGTAAAAGAGGAATTGAGAGTGCTTAGTGTCCTGTTTAGAGTTGGGTGTTGTTTTATAGTAGTGTTGTTAGGGATTGCAGATGAGAGGCAGTAAACAAGAATGAGTTTATAAGGGAATAGGAGGTTGTTATTGAAGAAATAGAGATGAGGGGATATAGTGTTTGTGGGGTGTTTAACATATGTGTGGTATGTAGAAGTTATATGAAAGGAGGGAGAGTGATTAGAATTTGGAAGACTGGTGAGAAGGTGAAGGTAGGTTAGGAAGAGAAGAAGAAGAGGAAGGAGTACAAAGGAGGTGGGTTTTAGAGGCATAATGTTGACTGATTATTGTGGTATTGGGAAAATTATAGTGGAGTGGAGAGTAGAGTGGTTATGGGATTACTCAAGCTAGTTTTACAGTGGAAGACAGCTAAGGGGAGTGAGGGGGGTTGTGTTAGTGGGGCTGATGAGCTTGTGATTGGACTTTTGGGTGTAGGAGTCGTGCTATGGCTATAAGTGTGGATGCTGAAAAAGATTGGTATTGAGGGAAGGTAAATTTTTGTTTGTTAAGGTACTGGTGTCTTATAATGTCACATATTCAATGTTAGAAGTTATGTATGAGATGTTTGGGGTGTTTACCGGGTATGTTTCCATTGGGTAGTCACTTTTGAGTGTGTGTGTGTGTGTGTGTGTGTGTGTGTGTGTGTGTGTGTGTGTGTGTGTGTGTGTGTGTGTGTGTGTGTGCTGTGCACAAATGTACTGTAGATAGCTAGTAATTTGTAATGGGAGGGGTTAGTTGTAATTCCTATAGCAGATTGGGTGGTTTGTACTCTGGTGGGTGTGGTTTGGTTAAGCTTAAATTACATGTACTGGGGGGGTGGGATATGGGGCAGGGAGGGGAGAGGAGTGAGCCTGAGTGTATAGAGGGTGAACAGAGTGGGATGAGCCAAGATTCAAGCAAAGGCAAGGTTTGTGTTTAAGAAAAACAATCAGAATTGACCAAGATCTGCTGTAAAGCTGTAAGTCATTTCTTAACCATTTATCAGGTGGAAAAAGCATAACCTGGTATCTGTAAGCTGCTGTGCTCTCAGTTAAATTAACAAACACACAGAGTATTTGATCAATTATGGATACTATTTGCTAACAGAAGGGAATAAAAGAGAAATGGAAGATGAGTGTGTGTGTGTGTGTGTGTGTGTGTGTGTGTGTGTGTGTGTGTGTGTGTGTGTGTGTGTGTGTGTGTGTGTGTGTGTGTGTGTTCGGGGGGGGGGGGGCTTGCTTAGGTAGAAAGTTAACTTTAGCTGTTTGTGTTTGCAGACAGTTCAGACCTGGACTGTACTTTTCATATAACAGTGTATCCACCGGTCAGGTTAAAGATAAAGGTGTTACTTAGAGTGGTGTTAGGTACAAAGTTAACTTTAGCTGTTTGTGTTTGTAGAAAGTTTAGACTCGGACTGCACTTTTTTTACATGTTATGCTTAAATGAAGAAGATGTTTTTGTAACTGCAGTGCGATCCCCATTCTAAACCTCCTTGGTGTTTCCAGGCATGCACATCAAGTGACTAGTCTTTTATTAGTTTTGGCAATGTTCAAATTTGTTACAGTTCATTTCTGATCTTTTTGTCTCGTTTTTTTAAATTTTGCCATTATGGCATTTCAATCTACAGAAGTAGATCAGTATAAACCACAAGCTGAATAAATCTGCATGTATGACATTTACTTATAAAATTCTGAGACAAATATCCTACAGAACAAAAAACAGTGGACAAGAAATACATTTTTATTTTGTATTTTCCACTACTATAATTCTGTTAGATGTGTACTGTAACAGTTTGGGAGGCTGTACTGTCTGACAGTCCTGGTTGTTCTTTTTTTTAAGTTTTAGTATAAGATTTTAAAATGATGTCTAAATAGGGTTTGTGGGCCATTTGCTGAATGGACAAGAATAAGCCCCATGCCATTATATGAAAGACCAGTATTTGCATATCTGTAGAAAAACAGCTCAAAACATTTTTATCTTTTATTTTGCCTTTAACCTAGGGCTATGTTTTTGTTTAACTTTGTTAGAAAATTATGCTCTGTAAAATTGGACTAACTTCACTTGGAAAACTAGAAGGCATCTAATTTATTTTACTTTGATATCAGGAAGCATCTTATTTTTGGTGAAATCTAGTGATATATCCAATTCATTTTTGATCCTATTAGCCCCTTAAAACCTTACAATAACCCCTTAAAACCTAGCAATCATTGTCTGAATAAGTCAGTAAAGTTGTGATCCATTAAAACAGGCTAAATTTCATATGTTCAGATCTCACATAACATGTCATATTACTTAAATAATTTAAACTCATGTCTCTTTATATGTTATACTTTGACTGATTGATCAATTAAAGGGAGTTGTTTATAAATTATAAAAAAATTTCATTGATGGACAATGCTCAAATAGGACGGCGTATTATATAGATGGCATAGCCTCATGCCGCTTTGTGTAGATAGGTTGATGGATCTGAAGATTTTTCTTTTTCAAAAGCACTATAAAAGTCTTTTCAGTATGTGCTACTGTTAAGGGCAAATACCTATAAGAAGTGACTCACCAAATTTCATGGCTCCCTTTTGCCCTACTGGACACTCTTTGATGATATGCAAACAAAACTCTGGTGTCTAACCCTATCAGTCTCAGCTAAGATATGGGACAATCAGTATATCTCACAACAGCTTAACTAAAGAAATCTGGATAAAGCCTAAAATAATGGGGGGGTGGGGCAAAGGCCCAAAACTATGGATATGTTTTAAGCATTGCTCTTACAAACTTAAAAAGTTGCTAGAATAACAACATTTGTGTTACCATTATATTGTTGAAGGATATGAAGTCTGAAAGTCAAATGTATGTTAGTATTTCGTTACTAAGTCCTCAGTGATTTGCCAAAAGCAACAAATGTTATTAGGAAAAGACTAAAAATATGAGACAAAAATCTGGACTTTCTGCGAACATCTGGACAACTGAGAGGTATGCAGTAGCGACCTCCATAGGCCAAAACCACCCCCTTTTTGATTGTAAAACCCATATAAATAAAACCACTGCTACATGTCTTTCCTCACAAGAATTTCCATCTGGCAACAAGAGTAAATAAAGATCTATTTATAATTTGGCTAAGACTCTAGCATTGTTCCATTAGGAGAAATATTGCTTGGGTTTACTGGTTAGCTTTCATCAATTTACTTGCAGCGCTCAGGGCTTGGCACTTTAGTGTATTCTACAAAGACTCAAAGATAAACCCTTGGAGTTTTGACTTATCTCATCATGTGCCTCGGTTAATCAAGCAGAGGGACAGGGAGGACTGTCAGGCCCCTGTAATACCTGAAGATGTCTGACCACCTTTTTTCAAAATCAAACATAACAAATGCACCTCAATCTCAAATGCCGCTACTTGGGTATATTTCCAGCAGTATAGCATGGAAGACAACTTGAAATAGATAGAGACAAGTTCTTAGAAAATGATTCTTATGGAAGAAAGTGACTACTGATCCATTCCAAATATTATCTGTGTCTGAAAATATAATATCATAAGTATTTGGTTCAAATGTCTCACATATGATTTTAGTTATTCCAAATCCCACTGCCAATACAGCCAGCAATCATCTAACAACTTACAGCAGGTATTCTTCTGGCATAAAAAAAAACAATTTTATTCAGTACATATCAAGACTCTTCAAAGTATTCCATGACTAAGTCTGCATAAGCAATGTTTTATAAAAAACATTCAAACAACTCCACACATTTTCAGATTTTTTTCTTTTTTATATTGGAGAATGTAAGTATAAGTGAAAGGGGAGGATGTTGGAAAAGCACTTTAGAATGCATTAGACATTATTTTTGCTATTTTTGCCAACTGCAAGACTGCACCACAGTGGGCAAAGGAGAAATACTCTGGTCCTCACTGTGCTGCGATCCTACACAGCAATAATCCCATCCCACTTGACCTTTTGCCTTTGTTTCATTGTTCATGCTTTTTGGCACATCTTCATGTCAGTCACTCATTTGAGCATTCGGATGTACAAAGGGACCGCGCGTGTGTGTGTGTGTGTGTGTGTGTGTGTGTGTGTGTGTGTGTGTGTGTGTGTGTGGGAGTGTGTGTGTGTGTGTGTGTGTGTGTGTGTGTGTGTGTGAGTGTGTGTGTGTTTATAAATGTGTGTATATATATATATATATATATATATATATATATATCTACATATATCTATATATATATATATATATATATATATATATATATATATATATAATTTCAGGAGTACTTTAAATAACCTAATCATCCAGATGATAAAAAAGGAACATCGGCACATTATTCCTCATTCTTTAAGACATACTTTTAGAGCATGCAGACCACCCCCTGCAACCCCATACCTGTTGCTAATTGTATATTCTCAAACTGATATTGCACGATACTGGGGAAAAGGTAATATTATCTGACCCCAGTTAAAACAAATTTCAACTTTAAAGTCAGTTTTATTAAGTGCTCCTGTATACACACACACGCATTTGTATATATATATATATATATATATATATATATATATATATATATATATATATATATATATATATATGTATATATATATATATATATATATATATATATATATATATATATATATATATATATATATATCAGTGTGTGTTTGTGTATCTAATACATGGAATGTTATCCACAATGTGAGTGAAGGTTACTCAGGCAGTTATAATAACTAAGATATATACAGATCTGTGACCTCTATCAATGTCTTGTGATGGGTGATTTCCCTTAGTGGCTTCTTGTTGGTTATGCTGGATACTCCCTAGAACCCTGGCACATGACAATTATAATAAATCCCAAAATCAAACTATGGGTGCAACTATGCACAAGTGCAAAAAGAAACATTACTAATCACATAATCAGGCTGCTGAATACCTGCTTTCATTATCTGCATTCATCTGGTAGTACCTTGCAGTATGTCCCTGCCAAGTATGTAAAAATAGTTCCCACATGTGCAGTGTTACACAGTATTATACTTAGTAACTAGTTATGGTGGGGTAGACAGTTGCAGGGACAGCAGTTCCAAGTAGAAAACACACAATACAACATTTTGGGCATTGGAGACTCCATTGTGAGACACAATTATGTCCCTCTCACCAGGCTGAGTAAGGAGAAAGTCACAGTCTATTGCTTATCATGGACCAGGATCTGTCACATTACACATGCACTCAGGTCATTGGAACACAAAGTACCAGTATGACTCAGCCATAGTCCATGTGGGTGTAAACAACCTGAGATGTACCTCCCTAGAATATATGAAGAAGGACATTGTGGACCTTTTGGAATATGTGTTCTGGGCTGGTATGACCATAGAACTGAGCAGTATTTTACCTTCTCCAAGGATGATGCTACAATATGAACAAAACATGACTAACATCAATAATTGGCTTAATTTCTGGTGTCATTCTAAGGGGGTGCAATATTTGTCAGAATGCCAGGGATGGTCTGCACCTCTTCCCTCTAGTCTTTCAAATATTAGCCAAAACATTATCCTCCACCATCGTGCCTTTTTTGGGCAATGCCAAACTAAAAGTACTTCTGACATAAAAAATTAAAACATAGGAAATCTAAAGGTGTTACTGCTCAAAGCTTGGAGTCTAAACAAAAAACTCCACTCCCTAGAGGCTCTCTTCACCCTAGAGAATGCTGACATCTGTCTGTTCACAAAGATATGGTTTAAAGCTGCAGAGAGCACACTGGCAGTGCCAGGTTATAATGCCTTCCACACATTTAGTCTGGCTACTACACAGACAGGAGCCAAATGTGGAGGTGTCTTGATTTACATCATAAATAAATATACTTCAAGGTTGGTCAAGCAGGACGATGCACTTGAGCTTCTCCAAGTTCTAATCACCATAGGCGAAATCCAATAACACTTCTTTACAAGCTATAGGTCCCCCTCTATGACACAGGAAACCCATACTATGTATTAAAACTTATTGGAAACACTCACCATCAAACCCAATATCATAATCATGGGCAACTTTAATTGTTTCACTTTTAACTGGGAATGATATTGTCTTTCAGCTTTTCCCAGTTAGGGTCACCACAGTGAATCACCTGTCTGCTCATGACTGGCAGTGGAGTTTTACAGTGTCAAGTTGCCAGCCTGGTGCCCAACCTTCCACAGAAGGTACACACACACACAATCACACCTAGGGCCAGTTCAGGGTGTCCAATCCACCTACAGCATGTCTATGGAATAAAACAGGAGCACCCAGAGGAAACCCACATGACCACAAGGACGAAATGCAGACTCCACACAGAAGGCACCCCAGCCAGGGATTGAACCAGAGAAACTCTTGCTGTGAGGTGGCAACACTCACCGCTGCACCACCATTGTTTCCCATTAACTGGGAATGATATATGACACCAAATGTACAAGCACAGAGATTCCTGGATTTTGTAAACACAAACTCTCTGGACAAGATTGTCAGTACATGGACCAGGGGTGCAACCATACTGGATTTGGTCCTCAATAATATGGGAGTGTGCTGCACACCCCGAAGTGTAATGCCTTCTCTGGAAGGGTCAAACCACAAAATGGTCTCCTTGGAAGTAAGAATAAAACCTGGAACTTCATCCTGCCCTGGAATATTCAGGAACTACACTAAGGCTACCGTCCCACCATTAAATCATAACATGGCAAAATTTCAAGCCCCCATAAATCCTAAGAATACTGCTGCCTATGCAGAACTGCTCACAGAAATGCTATACAGGTTTGTAAATAGCTGCATTGATGCAGCTGCACCCACCAGGAAAAAGTACAGAACTAACACAAAAAACAAGCTATCCTCGTGGAACCACAGCATCAATAGGCTGCATAACAGAAGGAAGAAAATCATGGCAAAAATTAGGAGGTGCAGCACTTAGCAGGATGAAAGCACTCTCTTCAAACTAAACAAACAACTCAGAGGACAAATAATGTCTACCAAAGCCACATTTGAGGTAAATGTGGCCTCCCAAGCCAAGGACAATGATATAACATTCTTTATTTATGTCTGCAATGTCAAAGGCAATACACAATAGTGTGCAGAGCTCATTGTTAGTGGAGTCATCTATACTGAAACAGAATAAATAGCAAACCTACTGGCTGACAAGTTCAGCTCCAATTTTACCCCACTCTCCCCATCAACCTTCCCTAAGGAAATAGCATCAAGTATAACTCACCCTACTATCACTAGGAAGCAGGTAATGGTCTCTCTAAGGCCATGAACACTGCATCAATAGGCCTAGAGAATATCCCAGGATGCCTTCTAAATAGCATGAAATATGACATATCAAGCACTCTGTAATTGTTATTTAAATGCAGTCTCCAAATAGGTGTTGTGCTTCATGAATGGAGAACAGCAACAGCCATCCCTCTGCACAAAGGTGGGCAATCTACAGACCCTGGAAACTACAGAATCATAAGTCTCACTAGTCTCATATTCAAAGCCATGGAAAGAATTATCATGGAAATGATCAATAATGACATAGGAAATCTCCAGACACTGGACCACAGCCAGTTTTGTTTTCTTAAGGGCAGGTCATACCTACTCAACCTGGTGGACTTCTTTGAGAAGGTCACCAAAACAATGGATGAGGGAAAAATGGTTCACACTGCCTACATTGACCTGGCCAAGGCATTTGACACAATACCCTATTCAAGCATTGTGAACAAACTCAAGAGATTAGGTGCAAACCCTTATGTCACCCGGTGGATAGCCAGCTGGCTTACAGACAAGACCCAGGAAGTTAGAATTGGGAAGTCCACCTCTACAAAGAGGCCAGTCACAAGCAAAGTCCCTCCGGGATCGGTCATGGCATTTACTTCTCTAAGGGCAAGGCCAATGTCAGTGGCTCTGGCTGAATACATTTCCAGGTGATTGTAAATTAGGAGATGTCATTGAATCCCCCACTGACACAAATGTTCTGTAGGAAGGACTGGTGTCAGAGTCATGGACTAAAATTTAATGCCAAGAAATTCATAATAGTATCCTTTGGAGATTAATCCATCCCTGGTTACTATCATATTGACAATGCACCCCTAAGAGTTGATGGAGTAGTTAGGGATGTGGGGATACACATAGACAGCAATCTAGCCTCTGACCACCATGTGTCTACAGCAGTGAGGAAATCATTCTATGTTATGCAACTTATAAACAAAGTTATGGTATTCAGGTCCAAGGAAGTCATTATTCCACTGTATCTGGCATTCATCAGTCATATCATTGAGGACAATGTCCACTTTGGTATGTACCTGACCACACATATCCCACTATTGGAATGCCCACAAAGTTTACTCACTAAAAGAATACAAGACTTAAATAACATGTCCTGTGCAGACTGCCTCAAGGCCCTGTCCATTTTCTGTCTGTTACAGGCAGTTGAGGAGACACCTATGCCTGGTATACAAGGCATTGTTAGTTCCCACTCTAATGGATCTCCTACTTCTTGACCATAGATGTAAAGGACTTGTATTCTTCCATTCCCCATGCCATGGCCTTGGAGTGGATTCCGGTCATGATGAACATCAAACATGCCCCCACTGAAGAAATCAATCTGGTTAGTGAATTACGTGATATTATTTTGTCTTGTAATTATGTGTCTTTCAACAATAGGTATTTTTTACAACAAATAGGTGTGCCTATGGGATCTCCGTGTGGTGCCAGTGTGGCCAACCTGGTCATGGCTTATTGGGAGAGGGAGTATGTGTTGTCTAATTCTTTTGTTAACGAAAAGGTATTATTGTATACCCGCTTTTTAGACAATATATTTATTATCCTAAGGGGTGACGTATCAACAGCTAATTCCCTCTTGGAATTCTTTAATGCATCCACTGAGTTTGTTAAATTTACTTCCTGTTTTGCTACGGATAAGATAGCATATTGGATCTGGAGAAAGACAGTGTTAGTGAGTGTTATATAGCTAAAAAGCATCAGAAAGAAACTTTTTCCAATAGCTATCTTCACTTTGATAGTAGCCATCCTTTTTCACAAAAGAGAGCTATTGTTAAGGGTCAACTGGTAAGGGCGGCCAGGATGGTGATGAGGAAAGGTGACTTCTTGGAGGAATGTGACTTTATGTCTAGTCTTTTCCTTAATAGAGGTTATCCTGAAGGTTTAGTTGTCGACCTTCTTATGGAAGTACGTAGCAAAAGGGAGAGAGGCTTATATTTACCCATTTTAAATCAGATCAATACGGGTCAAGCCAATTCCATATTAGGTCAGGAGACTGGAGTTGTCCACCCTTGTAATGTCATCCTGACATATAGTCTGGATGCTAAGGAGATTGTCTCCATTGTCCAGAAAAATTGGAGTCTGGCGACGCAAGGCAGTTCTGCCAAAAAGAAATTGGTAGCTCATCCTAAGGCAGTTTTTAAAAGGGGACATTATCTCACAAGTCTACTTGAGATGAAGCCAAAGCTTTGCAATTCTAGATCAGGCATGTATAAATGTAGCATTTGCAGATATTGCAGGTTCATCCAAACAGGTACCTCCTTTATAGTGAGGGGTATTAAGTATGCAATCCGGGGCAGATTCACCTGTGCCAGTACCCATGTAGTTTATTTGGTGAGATGTTCTAACTGTCCTGTTTTCTATATAGGAAAAACAGATAGGAAATTACAGGAACGTATGTATCAACACATGTATGCCATTAGAAAAGAAAAAATGGAGGATGCCCTGGCTAAACATATAGTGGAAAACCCCCACCATGAATTTGTTTTTTCTGTAATCGATCAGATTCAATCAGAAAATAGGGGGGGACCTGAGTCTCTGATGTTGGAGATGAAGGAACTGATTTGGCAGTTAAATCTGAATGCTTGTCACCACCCCGGTCTAAATGGAATGTTGTCTATAACATGTTTACTCAAATTAAAGAGTTTGGAAAGATGAAATTTAGGGGATTTATAATGACAGGTATTTGTTCCTATGTTTATTCATAAGTCAAGTCATAAGAGATGACCTCTGAATTTTCCCTACTTTATGTGGAGTCGTGTTTAATGGATGGGTGGCCTACATAAATGGCCAATGTTTCATTTTCACTGTTTTCATTATTTTGTAAGCGGTTTTATATATTCACATGTTCAGTGTAGTGCTATGGTTATAGTTAGATTCAATACCATATGATTAGAATAAAGTAATAAATCAAGAATTGAGTTTTGGATTGTATTTATATTTATAGGTTACATGTATGCCCTTCAGCTAACCTTGTATGCCACGTTTTATTCAGCTCCTGGTAGAGCTAGCTGTCATGGGTGGGGACATGTGCAGGATGTAAAACCCTCTATTATGCATGTCCTGGATCTCTCCAGTAGACCAAGTCACAGTGCTGCAACTACTGTGCGCTCTGTTTTGTTGGGCAATATTATCTGCTTGCTAGATTTGTTGTATAGTTACCTTGTACCATGATGTAGTTATTTGGAGAATAACGTTTAGGTATTCATCAGAGATATTAGAATGACTGGGAAAATTGTTTAATATCAAGTATTTTGTTTCTTATTTTTCATTTTTATTTATTATTTTTTCCTTTGCATTTTATCTTTACTATATTCAGAATAATTCCACCATTGAACAGCGATTTAGAAAGCTTTTTAGGACAGCATTCAGCTGTCAGACATTACAGGGTTTTATATGTTCATATATTACAGATTTAATATTTTTAAACGTTTTGGCACACTGATTGTTTTAAATGTTGTTTACATATAGTTTTTATAATTTATATTTTAGCTGTTTAGGATGTTTCTTTGAATTTAACTGATGATTTTTTGAATATTGTTAATGCTTTTCTTGTCACAGAAATCACGCGAGGAACATTATAAGTAAGGTGTTTGAATGCCACTGATGTGTTTTCCATTCTGAGGAAGCTGGTTTTTGATCAACCGATGAAAAGCTGTTTAATTTTAAGCTTAAGGAAGTTTATAAAGTGTGGAATACTATTGCTGTCATTCGATTGTTTTTTACAGTTTGTTGATTACTACATCGATCGGAGAGCAACTGGAAGGTTTCTGTTCATTTGGTTTGGTATGGTATAAATGTGGATACATAGGGATATAACCTCAAAAGTAGTTGCAGCACTGTGACTTGGTCTACTGGAGAGATTCAGGACATGCATAATAGAGGGTTTTACATCCTGCACATGTCCCCACCCATGACAGCTAGCTCTACCAGGAGCTGAATTGACATTGCTATGATACTGGTTGGGTGTTTGTGTGATACATGATCATGTGCGATGTCCACTAGGAGATGTGATACCAAGATGACTGCCATGATTACAAGGATAGCCTCTCTTGGGAGCAAATGATGCTGTGGAATTGCTAACACTACAGGAGTGAGAATCATTCTTGGCCATGTTGGGAAACATCTGTGCATGTAACAGATGATTGGCTCTATGGACAGCCCTCACCCCTGTAGAGCAAGCCGGGGAAGACATTACACATTCCAGTGTATGAGTCAGTCTATCCATGGAATCACACATCGTGGTCATTTATTCTTGTAGGTCATCATGCACACCCTTGGTCACCCTCATTATCTTGGACATGGCTGGGATACCACTAACCTGTGCCTCCATGATTGCCCTATACATATGTTGTGTTATGGCCAACTGACACACCAACATCATGGGAAGAGTTGTAATCATGTTTCGCCATTACCAATTCTCTCCCTGCATGTGGAACTCTCTCTCTGCACATGAGTACTAGGGGCAGATTTAGACATCTGTCTCCTTTGGGCCAGCATACTTCTTGAATCAATAGTGTCCCCATCAGGCTGTCCTTTCTGTTATACCTGGGTAGCCTAGGTCTGTCCTGGTGGTGCAGTGACCACAGTCCCTGTGCCAAACACACACTCACTCAGCATTATCTGACTGTGCCAGCTGATCCTTACTATCATCAGTGAGGCTATAGATCCTCCACATCAGGCAGGGACAGTTCCATAGTGTTGGGACTGGACAAAGATATTACATGTGAATACATCAAACCAAAAAATATCCAATGTAACTATGACCCAGCACCAGAGTTATACATGCAACTGCGAGTTTTTTTTTTATTCAAATAGAAATATGAAAAAAGTAATACTTAATGTGCATACCTTGTACAGATGGATCTGGCTTTTGAAGTCTTGCTGTACTTGCAAACTGTAAGCCAAACAACTTTAAGTTTTATAGTGACTAAAGTGTATAGAGGACTTAAAGGTATTGATACAGTGAAATATGTCTACGGACCTGGGACATCTACAGTGTATTGCCTTTGGGGAACGTCTAGCTCTGCCCCAACATTAAACACAGTATTGCAAGACTTCATAGAAGTACAACACCCATTGACAGAGGCCAGGAACTCACCCTTCTCTGTGAGAGGTAGTATAGTAGACACATCCTCCACCAGTTGTCTTACTTTCCCATGCTTGTAGTGCTGTGTGTTTGTGTGGCATATTGGTGGCCCTGTGGCACATTGTTTCATAACTGTGGCCTTGCCCACCAGCAGCATTCACATTGGTTACAACTTCCTCCCAGGCACATTCAAGTAGGGCTGCTTGGCTGCAAATAGGCCAAACAACCATCAGCTGTTGAGAAAGCAGTCCTGGAGTAGCATCTTATTCTTCACATCGGAGAATGTTACCCCTATTATTTTTAATTTCTCCAAATCTTTTGCGTTTCTAATACCATGATGAGAATGGACACTATTCCTAAGTCAAAGTATGATTAAACGTCATGAAATTACTATTGTTTCAGTCTTTGATGTCAGCCAGAAGTGCTCTTCACAGCAGCCGCAATGTGTCCAGTATGACTCCTTCTGCAATTCATATGGAGTTACATGTGTCAGTAACATATCTAAATACCATTGTAGATTCTTTTTATAAAACCAGTTGCTCCTACTACTCTTGGAACTGTCTGGGTGTCTTTCTTCCACATTACTCCATTTCTGCCTGCAAATCCTGATATTTTATTATTTTGTATCTCTCTGTACGCAAGAAACTGTAGTCACTGGGAGAAGCGATTTCAGTGATAAATGCTACTTTTCTCTTCTTTTCATGGACCACTACATCTGTTTTTTTCAAATCTATCTTTTGAACTGTTGGCAATGGGTGATTCCACATGATGTAGACTTCAACATTTTCTATGATGCTTTGTGGTTCATGTTTCCATTGTTTCTCAGCTACTTCAGTATTATAATGTTTGCCCAATCCCCAGAGAACAGTATTCCCACATTGTTATATGTTTCAGTATACGGTACGTCTGCCATTACTATGTTACAACCAGCAACAAGGTGTGCAACTGTTTCCAATTCTGTTTTACAAAACCTACATTTGTCTGTTTCTGCCACATGCTCAATGGACTTTGCAAACCATCGTGTGTGCAGACCACTGTCTTGGGCCTCCATTATTAACCTTTCATCTTTTGTTTTAAATTCGTATCTCCTTAACCATTCCTGTGTTCAATCCTGATCAACATGAGGTTATTGTAGGCGTTTTCTATACTTGCAACTATATTTATGCATATGCCACGTTTCTTGCCTTCTCATCTGATCCTTCACCTTATATTCTTTCTTTTGCTTTTTGGCACCTTCAGTTGCTGCCTGATTTTTATCTACTTCTGGTTTGATTTCCATTCCCACTTGATGCCAATATGCTTCTGCTAGACTAAGAAGAGAAGTCATCTTTCATTTATTCTCCTCATGTTTCAAAACTTTCACTATGTTTGGGTCTTGTGAGGTTAGCAGATATATAGGCAGTCCCACAATGGCAGCTCTACATGTAATAAACTGCAAGGAGGCCCATACCTCCTTTGGGACGGGGAATATATAATCTTGTCCTGTACTGATTTTTATAAATCATTTGATAAGCATGAGGCATCCTTCTTGTTTTCCTATATAACCTATCCAATACCTTTTGGGGTCAGTCAGTCACTCCAAAACTGTAAGTAAGGACAGGGGTAGTAAACTGGTTTATAGCTTGAACTTTGATCCTAGATGTCAGTGCTGTTTCAGGATTAATTTAACTCTTCTAAGATATTCCTTACTGAGTTCTATTTGCATTTGTTCATGTTTCATTGTTGATCCTTCATCAATTCCCAAAAATGTATACACTCCCCCTTGCTCAAATTCTTTTATATCACATTATTGTCCCAAACTGACGTTTTCTTGGTGCTGTAGCTTTCCTGCTTTAATGGTTACTTTTGCACATTTATCAAGACCAAATGACATTTTTAGATCATCTAAAAAAGTTTTGACTACTTGCAATTGTGCTTTCAGTTCCACATCTGATGAGCTATACAGTTTTAAATCATTGACAAAGAAAAGATGAGAAGTTTTTACACTTTGTTGCTTTCTGGGAGCCAAATTATAGCCATGACCTGCTTTGTTAAGCAGACAGATTAATGGGTTAAGGACAAGGCAACACAGCATCAGTGACAGTCATTTTTTAATATCCCCTTTGGATATTTATTCCTGGAATAATAATATGTCCTTTATCATGGCTTAACTGCAAAGTGGTTTGCCACTGTTTCATGGTTGCTGTGATGTAGTTTATCAGTGTAGGGTGTATCTTACACATTTTTAAGCACTCTTTTATCCATGAATGTGGAACACTGTCAAATGCTGTTTTGCAGTTTATCCATGCCATACTTATATTCTTCCCCTTTTTACAGTTCTCCACTATGCCTTTATTTAACAACAAATAATCCTTTGTTCCATATGACTTTCTTTTATTACCCTTCGTTCTATTGCCATAAATGAGTTTTCTTCTAAATGACTATAAACTCTGTCTGCATCAGTTCCAGTGTATAGTTTATATGCTGGAGGAAGACAAGTTATCGGTCTACAATTTTTAGGGTAGCTTGCAGGTTCACTCTTAAGTTTGAACATTGTTTTTCTTGTTGTGAGCCAGGCTGGTGTCTTTTTGGGGTGTGCATACAACTAGTTCTTACTCATGTCTAAATATTCATGCAAAGAGGTTAAAGCCAGAAGTTAGGTAATGCATCTGGCCCTTGGGTTTTCCAGTTGCAGGCTTTTCTTAACTTTACTTCAATCTCTCTGGCTGTTACTTCATCCCATTTCATATCCTGCACCTATAAACTTCTTATTCTTTCTTTTACATCTATCCATTTAGCATCTTTATGTTCTACAGGATCTTCATAAATACTTCCCAAAAATGTAGCTATTTCTTCTTTTTTGGGTGGTCTTTCAATTCCTTTTACATTTTTTCCCAATCCTCTATAAAACTTTTTTTGGGTCATCAATAAATTGCTTATTTTGTACTTTTCCTTTATATTTATCTGTGTATCTTGTAAGGTTTTCTTCCTGTGCTGATATTTTTAGTTTATTATTTGCAATAGTGCATGACAAATCCTGATCCGTTATAATACTGCACATTGCTTTCATCATGTCTATCTTTCTGAGTATTTTTGTTGATCTGTTCCCTCTTCTATACTCTTCTAACAGTGACACTTCTTGTCTTAATTGCTTTATAGTTTTCTCTGTTCAATACTTCCATAATGGCATTCGATTTCTCCCCATCCTTCCCCTTACTGCCCTGTGTTCTTGCAGTAGAACTTCATCTGTTTTTAATTTGGCTGCACAGTATTTACTTCTGTTATATCACATGAATCTCCATGGACAGTCCTAATTACTGTGTTCATTTGTTTTATCAATTTTCTAACCTTTCATTGATCTGCTGCAATCTATTTCTTTCATTGATCTTAATAGGTCTATCCATCTCTATTAAATCAAGTAACCCTTCACTTAGATCATTTTCTTCTAAACTGAGGGCACACTCTTTGCTCGCCATTTCCTGCGGGCATTCTAAAGAAAGTTCCAGAGCTTCTTCCTGTGCCACGTTGTTTTCAGTTTCACCCTGTGTCATTCATTGCTCTTTCATGTGGCATCTCACTGGCCTACACTCCACAGCACTGAATGTGTCAGAGTTGTCACAGTTTCCTCTTCTTTCCCTTGCTATGTAACTCCAACTGAACCTTTGCACTGGTTTCCTGTGGGATGCTCCAAAGTATCTTCATATCTCAACTGATTAGATGCTTTCTGCTTCACTGGTTTCTCCTTAGTTTGGGTGTCCATTTCTCTATTCTGTTGTGTTGTTGTCCAAGTTAAATTTTCTGCACTAAATCCTTCACTTTACAGGTAATCCATAACCTCAGTTTCTATTTCTTTAAAATCTCCATTACTATACTTTTTGTCTTTGTTTTCTTGTTTTTTGTATTGTAAGATTTTCTATATCCAGATGTCTTTGCCTATATTTCTTTTCAAATATCTTTGGTGCTGCTCTTTTTACATTGATTAGTTTTGCTTTCTCCTTTGCATAAATATTGCACCATATTAAATCTATTTTTATTTTCCATGTCCATATTTCTTCTTCACCTTTAGAGGCTTTTCTTAACTTTATTTCAATTTCTCTGGCTGTTACTTCATCCCATTTCATATCCTGTATCTTTGAACTTCTTAGTCTTTTACTTCTTCTATCCGCTTAGCATCTTTGCTATGTTCGACAGGATCTTCATAGATATTTCTCCAAAATGTATCTATTTCCTCTTTTTTGGGTGGTCTTTCAGTTTCTTTTGCCTTATTTCCCTAAGGCAAACTTTTTGGGGTCATTAGTAAATTGCTTATTTTGCACTTTGCCTTTATATTTATCGGAGTATCTTCTAAGTTTTTTTGCCTGTGCTGAGATTTTTAGTTTATTAATTGCAATAGTGTAAGATAGATCCTAATCCATTATAATACTGTGCTTTACTTTTATCATATATATCTTTCTGAGTATCTTTATTGATCTGTTCTCTCTTCTATACTCTTCTAACAGTGACATTTCTTGTTTCAATTGCTTTATAGTTTTTTCTATTTTATACTTCCCTGATGGTATTTGATTTCTCCCCATCCTTTCACTTACTACCCTGTGTTCTTGTGGTAAAATTTTATCTGTTATTAATTTAGCTGCACAGTAATGCATGCTGTTTACTTCTATTGCATGGATTCTATGGACAGTCCTAACCACCGTGTGCATTTATTTTATCAAACTTCTGACTTTTGGGAGTTTATTGACCTTCTGCAGTCTATTTCTTTCATGGATCTTAATATGTCTGTCTACCTCGATTAAATCAAACAACTCTTCTCGTAGGTCATTTTCTTCTAAACCGAGGGCACATTTTTGTTCTCCATTTCTGACATTCTATACAAAGTTCAATAGCATCTTCCTGTTGCACATTGTCTTCAATTTCATTTTATGTCATCCTTTGCTCTGTCATATGGGCACTCACTGGCCTATCACTCCTCAACATTGACTGCGCCAGAGTTGCTACAGTTTCCTGTTCCTTCCCTTACTGTCCAGCTTCAAGTGAATGTTTATACTGGTTTCCTGTGGATGGCTCCAAAATATCTTCATATAGCAACTGACCTGTTGCTTCGCATTCCTCCGATTTCTCCTTGATTTGGATATCCATTGCTCTATCCTGCTGTGCTGTTTTCTGAGTTAGATTTTCTACACTGAATTCATCACTTTACAGGTACTACATAACCTCAGTTTCTATTTCTTTAACTCCTCCATTACTGATCTCCTTTTCTACTTTTCCTCTTTTGTCTTCTTATTTTTTGAATTGTAAAGTTTTCCACGTCCGGATTCCTTTGTCTGTATTTCTCTTCAAATATCTTTGGTGCTGCTCTTTTTTATTGATTAGTTTTGCTTTCTCCTTTGCATAAATATGACACCATATTACATCTCTTTTTCTTTCCCATGTCCATAGTTCTTCTTCAGATGTCTCCTGATCTTCCTGTTTCTCCTTACTTTGGGGGCTTGTTCTATCATGCTGTGATGTAACCTGTGTTAGACCTTCTATACCAAATCCTTCACTTTACAGGCATTCATTAACTTCAAGCTTCTATTTCTTTAACTTCCACATTACTAAACTTCTTTTTTACATTCCCTATTTGTGGTATTATTTTTTATTGTGAAATTTGCCATATATGGATGCCTTTTCCTGTATTTCTCAATGAATATTTTTGGGGTTGCCTTTTTGTATTGATTAATTTAGCTTTTGACTTTGCATAGATATTGCACCATATCAAATCTCTCTTTCTTTCCCACATCTATATTTCTTTTTTATACTTTTCAAAAATGTACCTTATTTGTGGCTGCTGATGTCCTTGCAGATCCACTGCTCTGTTTTTGCTTGGCCTGTTTTAAGCATTGCTGTGTTGGCATGGAAAATAGAGGAAATAACAGCCTTCTTTCAGTATTACTGTTATAAATCTTAGCAGTACTACTATCCTGCTTGATCATATTGCAAGATGCTTTTGTGTCTGACAGCTATAGGTCTATATCAGTCACATGTGTTTACTGAACACACATCTCCCACAAAACAGTCACAGAACTGCAACTAACCAAGGACACATGACTGCTTCTTTCACCATTACAGATATGCTAGTTTCTGAAATATGTGCTGTGTAATAACATAGCATTGGATGGTCCTCTGAGTGTGACCTTATGGGTGTGTCTTCCATCAAGCTCAACAATCTTGCAGTCCTTTAATTTCTGTACTCTTGCAAACTCCCTTTCAATACTCCATGGCTAAAACTTTTAAAAGTATTAGCAACTATACATCATGTATTGTCAACAGGTTGAGTTGCTGGTAAAGCACGTAACAAGTTGCACATATATTATACAAACAGATGTATCGAAGAATGTTTCCTTTTCCACTTCACCTCATCCAGGAACCAAACTCTAAGCTTCAGAGGTTTCTTTCACAGCACACTGAGGCTCTTTGCTTTCTCACTTTGCTTATATTGTATTGATTCACCTGGCTTTGCATGATGGTTACACTAATGGTATAGGCTTCCTACTACAGAACAGCATAGTCTAAGACATTTTCATGTTAAGCTGCCTGATCTGTACTTGCAATACTGATACTTTCTTCTAATTCTCCAGGCATAAAATATGGATGCATTACATGTTGTTGTAGTTATTATTATTATTATTATTATTATTATTATTATTATTATTATTATTATTTGGGCATCACCCCTTAAATATTTTTGACAAATCCACTTTTCTACACTGTCATTTTCTTTCTTAGTGTTTTGCTAGTACTGTATTAAAAATTGTTTACTTTTCTCTCTTTGTTTAGAACCAGATCTGAAGGATCTCTCTTTTCCTTGTAAGATATACTTAAGGTTTCTTTCTCTTATATTTAGCATTATTATATTCAGTCTAGCCATTTTGTAAGACATTGTAAGCACTGAATAATTATTATTTAGAAAGATTTGCTACAACTAGCAGAGTAATCCTGCGTTTTTTTATAGTAATACAAACAGAGGCATGGAATACTGCACTAAACACTAAGGGAAAGACAAAATTTGGCACAATTGTCTGATATAAAGTCATGCTGTTCTACTTTGCCATGCAACCGTCAACTTTCAACACTGTTCAATAACTTTATTCATTACACTGATAGCTAGCTGGGGATTCCTTCTCCACTTACAAACAAACAGCTTGCACCTTTCCATTGTTCAAAAATAGCTACCCAATCATGTACATGATGGCTGTTTAAGTTCACAACTCATTTACATCAGCTGTAGCTGCATATTTATGGCTTATCTTGTACATCTGCAATGAAACTGCACATGTGCTCTGGGGATATTTTGCATGAGTCCACTAAACATTTACATCCATCATGTCCTGGTGTAGATCTGCTATTTTAGCTCTATAACTCTGCATATGTGAGGTATGTCTGCACTTCTAGGGTCTATATTAAATCAGCAAATGCTTAAAAAAGTGAACACTAATTTATCAACCCCATGTAAGTGAAAGCTGACAATCCTGAACACTTGGAACAGCTATTTTTTTTCCCAGGGATAAAAATTGCTGTTCCACAAAAATAAATAAATAAAAACTGCAAATCATTACATAAAGTTCGCCCCCCCACACCCCCCACTTAAATATACCAACTCCGAGATCGCACTACAGTGAGGAAAATGGCAAAGTAATGGAGGCGGCCAAGCGATTTCTTTCCCAGGGAAAGAAATCGTTTATATGCCATTTCACTATTTTGCTGTTTTATGCTTTCAAGTTCGATCAAGATGCATTCGAAGGATTGCGTCTTCGTTTATATAATAGGGACCCCACTTCTAGTAGAGACATATGCATGCCGAGTTATCAGCCATGTGTGTTCTTAACACATAATTTGTTATCAGATTCTTTTAATTTTAACATAAGAAATATTATTTCACCATAGTTACTGCTGTGAGGCTGGTAGGGCAGGCCTAGAACAGTTGCTCTGAAAAGTCACGTGGCCCAGACAAATCTATCAGCAAGAAATCAAGCCTTATCTGTGTGATGCTTCTTAGTTGCTTTTCTGACTTACAAACAATAAAATACTGCAATGATTATTCCCATTTCCGTCAGCTTTCCATAGCACATGCTTAAAGTATGTTGCATCATCTCCAACATGAATATTGAACCCAGCTTTCATTCCCTAATTGCAAACATAGACATGCATTAGCTTGTATATATAAGCATATGTACACATGCGTGTCCACACACACACACACACACACACACACACACACACACACACACACACACACACACACACACACACACACACACAGATTTGTGCACATATAGATAGATAGATAGATAGATAGATAGATAGATAGAAAGATAGATAGCGATAAAGATATAGATGTGTGTGTGTGTTTGTGTGTTTGTGTGTGTGTGTATTTATATATAATTACACATATATATATATATATATATATATATATATATATATATATATATATATATATATATATAGATATATATAAATAGATAGATACACTGTCCATGCACCACTATCAAACCCAGTCACACAGCATTGGAATGTTTTATAGAACATGAGGTTTACAATGGGTATACAATCACACTTTACAAAGGGAAGTACTCATCATAGCTGCAAATTTAATAAGATTATTATAAAAATGCAACAAAAGCACTCCGTATAGCAACTTTTCAGCTTATTTTCCTCTACTGCCTGCATTTTCATAGTTTTGTAGCATCAGCTTCTTCAATTTGGCAAACATATAGTAGTCTAAGGATCAGTAATTTACAAAACCTTTTAAGATACCATCAAGCATGTTTACCCATTGGGATAGGAGCAGTGTATTAAGAAGTTATGTCAGAGAAGTTGCACTAAACGTTTATTGCATAAACACACCTCTGTAGTGCAATTCTAATGCATAGTGTACTTTATTACCACCAGTGGCTGTTCAGTTTTCTTTTATATCCTGAAATGGAGTCCATCATATCTTTTTCATCGGACATACTCCAAAACTGCTGCTTACATTTGAAAATTTAAGTAAACTCTATATAGTATGTTACTTTCACATGCAATCCCCATGCATAATGCACCATATCGTATCAACAGCAGGCTGCTAAATTCCCTACCCTACTATACTCCTCCCATGATTTCTTTTTGGATTCACCCTCTCCTTCCTCCGGCTTTAATTTTCACTCTTGTAGTATTCCAGTGCCTCTTTCCATTGCCTTTTCATGTTTCCCTCCCCTCCTTTTCTCATTCTAGTTACTATATGCCATCTTCTACCAGTCTCCAGGAGCCTCTTGTGTAATTCATGCTCCAGTATTGTTTTCGTCTCTTTCCAGTTTTGAGTAATGATACCTTTAACTTCAGTATTTAAAGCAAACTGATAATATTCATTTTTCTTTCTTTCCTGATCCTGTCCTCTCTCATTATGCCATATATAGAGAATTGCCAGGTATGCTCTGCTTCCTTTCAAAATCCATCTCCCCTAATCATCTTTGCCTGCTTCCAGACTTTATGTGCCCACCCATAGTCTGTGTTAGAACATGTACATTATTCCTGCCTCTTTCTCCTGATATCTCCAGCATCTACTATCTTCCTTTCTACCTTCCTTTACTAATCTAGTGGGGGTTAGATACCATCTATGCAGTATTCCTCAGGTTTTGATCTCCTGCTCTGTGTACTTTCTACATGTGCCTCACTGCCTGTATTGTCTTCTGACAGTGTCCTGCAACTGCACCCCATCCTTACTCCTTTCTTCAATTCTTTCTCATTACCTCTTGTGTGAACTTGTCCCTTCAGGCCCTTACCATTTCATATATCTGTTTGGCCCATTGTTTCCCTAGCCTCCTGAATTTTCTCCAGGATACTTCCTTTCACCTTTCCCTCTTCTTTCTTTCCTGCCTATTTCGTTCCCTGTTGCCATCTTTGTATTCTTTTCCAGGTCTTCATTAGTACCAAGTAATTCCACCACTGTGTCTCTGGCATTCTCTATATTTGTATTAACCATCCTCCATTTTTTTAAATCATTCTGTACCATCCTTTTCTCTGCATACCAAATCCTCGTCTTGAACTATTCCACGTCTCCATATTTCTTAGTTTCTATTCCTTGCCTTTGACCCCATGCTTCTGGTTCCCATAGTTTTTTGAGGTTCCCCTTGCCCCACATCATGCATCCTAGCTCTTTTTGTGCTGCTTCCTTCATATATTTCTGAATGACTGCATTTTTAGGTCGCTCTGCATTCTTTAGTAGTTTGTTCTGCACAGAGAAGATTGTGGCTTCATAGGTTTTACCACATACAGTATAGAGCAAATGGATCTCCTAACTATCAATACTGACAGAGGATATAAGCTCTCTCATGGACTTTACCTAGTTATTATATATTCATAAATATCTACATGATTCTTTATGTATGAATTTGCTGGAAAACTTGGCTAATTATGTTGTAATATATGAGCCAGATGTTGCCAGATTAAGGTGTCAGTCATGATCAAGTAGTTTGTGTTTGAGCGCGCAGGTTAACAGCATATTTGGCCATTTTATGATATGCATCTGTTCAGTAAGCATGTCATTTAATTGAGAAATGAATGTGAGAATTCTGACACTTATAAGAGCAGGGTAAAATAAATTTCCCAACTCAGCTAAAACTAATCGAGTTGTGGCTACGTGAAAGTTCTTTAGTCTGCATGTACTAGACTTATTTTCCTGTTTTCTTTGCAAATTAATATGTTGCATTCTTAGCAGTTGTGAATCTTGTATTTATTTATTTATTTATTTATTTATTTATTTATTACTGTGTTTGATGTTTTTTTTGGCCTGAGATTTCCATGAAGAATCTAACCACTCTCACTAGAGAAAATGGGGGGTCCTGATTATGGATGGCACAACAATTTTTTTAGGGTTGTTTTTGGTTCCCTTTCGAAAGTACAAATCCTGCTACTGTGAATCCCAACACTTTGCATCATTAAACAATTCAAGCACAAAAACAGGAACTGCAAAACTCATTGCTAGACATGTCATATTTTACCATCTGCATCATGCCCTCCATGGTCTGCTATTTATTTATACTAACTCTGAGTTTATTGTAACTCATGAAAAGGAATGTATTCTGAGATACTACAGTTCTGAATTTATCATATGTCCCACTCATTCACATGTCTAGTTACACAGTTTCAAAGACTGCAGTTTTTTGCACTTTCAAAACACTCATTTTTTTAAAATGCTCTGTAGTCTTCTATATGTACTCTAGTTAGTAGTTAAGGGGTGGGCAATCAAATGGCCAGTGTAGCAACATAATCAGCCCTGAACCCCTTACAAGTAGATGCTCTCCCAAGGTATGCAAAAGTGATGCACACTCCATGGCTTACACCTTACACATTCACCATTCCTCTCTAACTCCTTTAACTTGTTAACCTTCTGATGCCCAGGCTGCTTATCAAACACTGACCATCTTGGGCAAAGTCAGATAGACATGCTGACCATGTGTCAATAGACATGATTGATGTTTTTACTTTAGTATGTGCACTTATGATGGGGATGTAATCATCAGTGAGAGCTTTGCCTGAATGATGGATGCAGTCAGCAGTGCATGCTCTTCCTGAATGACGGATGCAGTCAGCGTTGTACGCTCTTCCTGAATGATGAATGCAGTGACCAGTGTGTGCTCTTACTGAATGATGGATGCAATCAGAAGTGACAGTTTTTCCTGAATGACTAATGCAGTTAGCAGTGTATAGTTTTACTGAATGATGGATGTAATCAGCAGTGAATGCTTTTCCTGAATCACGGATACAGTCAGCAGTGCATGCCCACCCTTTGCTTGCATTTTATTGATAAAGAAGTGGTAACACATTGATCCTTGTATGGGATCTTGGGTTACCATTCTTGTTGAAATGTTTGTTAAAACAAAAAACTGCTACATATTTTGCATTGTGTTGTCTGCCTTGAACATAACTAGCAAACTGAATACATAATGGCTAAGTGAAGCATGGAATATGATTTTTTCTGACTAATGATTCCTTTATAACTGCTAAAAAGAACTTTAGTTACTTCTATGTTATTTATTTATTTTTTTGCTGTTAGAATAAGCTCCATGATCTTGATAGGATAGTTAACCTATTCTGACAGTACAGTCATCCTAAAAGCTATGGTGACTGTACATTGTCATGTTGTATTTATTTGCATTACAGGAATATATCAGGAGGAAAATGCAAGTTGCCTATTTACTCTACACTAGTTCTGTAAATAGTATTGTTCAGTCGTCTATTTTATGTCTGTTTTCTTAATGCATCACCCAATCCATTCCCCGTTGAAGTACTTTGGTCTTACAGTTCTCCATTCATTCAGTTAACCTTTTCCATATGTGCATTACTCTTTTCAAGGCAAAACACGTGCTTACGAACATTTAGGTTGAACTTTCAACTCTAATATGGTAGGCATGCTCTCATCTTTCCCATCTGTCTGTAATGTTTAACAATACTCTATTACAATGTCAACTAAGAATCATGAGCACCAATTTCACATTTCTCCCTTCTGATCTATTCTCATCAAAAATAGATTTGGCTCTTGTAATCTGCCCTCATGCCCATTTGTCTTTCTGTCTGCTTGTCACCATGATAGTCATTCTTTGACTTTCTCATCTAGCTTGATATTCTTAACTAGGTTTACCATACATCCATCTTTATGCAGGACTATCCTGCTGGGACAGTTTTATCTGGAAAAGAAACATGGCAAATGCTCTGTACTTTTAGGGAAAAAATATTTCCTAAATTTACAGTAGCAGCTGTGTAAAATAATTATTTTGTATCCAAAACACCTTAAAATGATATAAAACAGTAGAAACAATTCTAAGTCAGTAAAACTGACATCTTTGCCCTGGCTGTAGGTATGGTTTGTCCTGTAAAATTACATGTTCAAATAAAAAAAAAGTCTTACTTAAGAACCTGAAAAGGTGTGAACCCTATCTTTATGCTAGTATTAACAGTGGAACTGAAGATGTCCAAGGTACACCAGGTGAAACTTGAATGGGGATCTGTACTGATATAGTGTAACCTCTCTATTCCAGCCACCAGTCTTGTTGGGCTTGCCTTCAGCTTTGTCAGTTTGCACTGGGCAGCTCATTTCTGCTCTTACTTTCATGGCAAAGACTTTTCCTGATCTATGTTTTAAGTCCAGACCTCCAAATGATGTTCTCAGTTAGAAATATTAGATTTCAGTTTAGGTACCTCACACGTATGTGTATTAAGCCATACATGAGGTCCCATTGAAATTTTGCTACCAAATCCTTCATAACACCACCAATCTTAATGCCATTTGCAAAGAGTATGATCTTATTCTTAGTTCTCTTAATGTTATTTAATATAAAGATGGCAGAAATCACTAAAAGCAGTACTGACCTTTGTACAACTTCACTGACCACTTGGCTTTCCTTCTAGAGGGCTCATTTAACTAACTGCAGCCTTCTGACACCTCCACACAATTGCTTATTCATATTTGCATTAATAATTTAAAATGCATGTGACATACAAAGTATTAAAATATATCATAAAGCTTAAACAATGGCAAACACACCTGTGTTGATATTTGACCTCTGCCTTGTTGAGGTAAAGAGATAGTAATTGCTGTTTATATAATATTTATTTATATTGTCATAAATGTCATGTTTTTCTGTATATCTCACCAACCATGTAGCATAGATAGAACTGCTTAGCCTCATATGTGTAACATGAGAGCTTGCTGAGGTATTGCAAGTTGTTTACAAAATATTAAAAATGTAATAGTTACTATGTTTATCGTCATTTATAAAATCAGATTTATGACCTAGAACCTAAAGAACACTATCATAAAATAGTTTGTGCTAAAGAGTTTGCAATTTACACTTATTTTGTAACCTCTATGGTTTTAGAGATAACATTTGTTTGAAATTTGAAGACTTAATTTGATTCTCTCAAAAAGCTTAGGCTCCGCCCATTGGAAGATACAATACAAACTTCCTGATGTTTATTGGCGGAAATAAGCTAAAATAATACTAACTAATAATCTTTGTTTCCTGCCATCTAGTCTCAGTTCTAACAATCTAGCCCACATCTGCCTGACTCCAAGTCCCTTCAGCTTGACTTTCATTCTCCAGTGAGAATGATTGACCCAAAGGCATTACTGAAGTTAGGGTAAGCAGTATTACCCAGGCTTCCATTGTTAAGTTTCAGAATGAATGAACCTAGTTAGAGCAAGCTGACCTGTTTCCCACAAACTGGTGCTTGTATTTTCCTGTAGTATGTTGTTCTCCAGGAAGTTACTTAGACTTTCATGCAATATGCGTGACTTTTCCTCTTATGGAAGTCAGGTCTGTAGTTCTCTTGTTCAGTTCTGTTCCCCCTTTTGTGTACTGATACAAGTACCATCCTAACTTCCCTCTAGTCCCACTGACCCTTGCTGCTGCTGATTGATAGCTTAAAGGGTTCTCAGAGGGAACTGTCAGTATATCTGAGACATTGCTTTAGGATCCTAAGTATATTCTGTCAGGACATGGACCCTTGTCTTCTTTTCTCTCTTTGTTTCCTTTCTAAAACGTCCTTACTGTGAGACTGCCATTGGCCATACTTCCTTTTTCTTATGCTCTGGCAAATATATATATTTTTTTCTTTTCTGGTTAGAAGCAAAAGATTTATAGAAAATTTCTGCATTTTCCATATTGCACTCTTTTCCCACCATGAGTGGTTTGTACAGATATGTCTTACCTTCCATTGCTCTCCAAATGTATCTAAACAATTGTTCCCTCCCTTCACTTCTTCTGCAAGATCTGTCTCTAAATTTGACATTGCTTTTCTGACTACCTTCATAATCTTTTTATCCTGATTTCCTCATGCTACTGCCTACGTAGTTATCCTCTATTCCTCAGTTCATTATATGCCTTTTCTTTGCAATGAATGCCTCCTAAACCTTCACGTTGAACCATATTTGTCTGCTTCTTCTCTCTGCCATGTTTTTTTCTAGTTTCCCCTCTTCCATGTTTCTTTGTCTACTCCTCTTTGTCTGTATGCACAGACTCTTTGCTAACTGAACTACTCTCTGTTTTCCCATGTCAGCCTTAAAAAAAATCCAGATTCAGCAAGCTCTGTATGGAGTGCAGGAACAGTCCAAGAGCTGCTGCACACAATATGGTTGATGAGCGATCCAGGAACAAGCTCCGAGGATGTGCACGAGTGCTCCTACACTACTCCTGCATGGACACCACTACTATATGCTAATTACCTCATTTGTTGGTGAAAACCATGTAAATGAGGTGAATTAGTGATCTAAGAAGCAGGCAGGCATCTGTGCAGGAATAGTGTAACCTGCAGAGATGTATTCGGGTACTTACCGAATAGATTTCTGCAAGTTACAAAACGGAGGCATGACAGCTAGAAAGAAAACATATATTCAATGTAGTTGGCATGCCAATGGCCAAATATATGGCCACTGGCATGAAAAATAGTTGCAATTTTATAAAAAACAAGTTTATTTGTTTTTGGCCGATCTCGGCCGTTTAAGTGTAGGGCAGCGGTGCGCAAACGAGATTGCCACAAAAATAAGAAAAAGGGGGAAATAAGCTTTTATACCCAAATCAGCATCTTACCATAATAGTCAATGGTATGCATAAGACAACAATACTAGGGAATAGTGGTTGCTAAGGAGGAAGGGTCAGTGTGAGTGTGGTAACTATGAATTAGCATTCTGGTTTATGTAAATAAGGGCACTGATACTGAATCACAGATTTCCTCTCAGTGTTAGCTTGCACCCAGCTGTGTAAGTACAGCAACAGCATTGTATAAGTCTAAGAGGTGGATGACCTCATAAGAGGAGTGTCATGCATGCTGTAAGCATATTGGAGCTGTGTGGCCTGTGTTTGCCCTTAGCTAAGCAAAACTAAGGAATGGGGAGTGTCTCACATTGTTGAGCACTGTTTTCCCTGCTTAAACGGGTGTCCGAGCTGCACATAAGGTTTAAAAAAAAACCAGGAAATAGCAGCTCTGTTCACATCTGAGCACTGGGTATATGTGGCAAACCTCAGGGCTTAAATGGGAAGGCAATGGGAAGTGAAAACAGCAGTAGGAAGGCAATCAAGGAGCACTCGCATAGCTGGGAGGTGAAATGTATCAGAATCCTCCAATTACACAGGCAGCAGCCCAGCACACTATTATAAACTATACAAACACCTTTCAATCTGTTTTTTTCCCAAAAAAATCTACACCACTGGTGTACACAGATGGGGAACTTTTACCTGATAAAACTAACAAAATATTAGGGGCTGCTGTCGCTCTTATACATCAATATGTGCAAGAGGTTGAGGGTGGTGAGGATGTGAATGCTGATGACCATCCCACAGTGAGGAGGAGGATAAGTGTGTACAGACCCAGGGTAACCTACCAGGGGCTACATAAGCTGGAGACAGTGGAGCACTACAAGGTGGACAGGGACATTCTACAGCAACTTGTTGAGCTGTGCCGGCCCCACCTCACACACAGAACCAACAGAGGGGAACCCATCCCAGTGGAACCAAGGTATGTGTAGGCTTAAGAACACTAGCCACAGGTACCTTCCAAAGGGCAACTGGGGATATCATGGGGATCTCACAGGCATCAGCATCCAGGGTACTCCACCAGTTTCTGGATGCCATGTCAGCACATTACGGTGAGCACATATATTTCCTCAACACCCGAGAGGCGTTGACCAGCAATATGCATCTCTTCCACCAAATAGCAGAATACCCTGAGGTAGTGGGTACTATAGACTGCACGCACATGCACATTAAACACCACCCGGCGAGTGGGGTAGGGTCTACATAAACCTCAAGGACTTCCTCTCCATCAACTCCCAGGTCTTGTATGATGCCCAGGGCATTATCCTAAATGTGTGTGCTGGCAGCCCTGGAAGGTATCATGACTCCCACATCTGGCATATGACACAGCTGTACCAATCATTTGCCAGTGGGGACATCCCATATGGCCATCGAGTGGGGGTGCTGGCTACACACTGGAGCCATGGCTGATGACACCCCTCAGAAATGCACATACCCGAATAAGAACTCCATAATGATGCACATGCACAAACCAGAATCAAAACAGAGCATGTGTTTGGGATGCTCAAGTCACGGTTCCACTGCCTGGGCATATCCAGTGGAGCCTTGCAGTACTCTCCAGCTACATGTACACAAATGTTCATAGTATGTGCCATGCTACACAATATGATCCTGCAGAAACAGCTGCAGCTGGAACAGCACAGGGCAAGGCCACACAGCCTCCCACCATTGCCAAGGCTATCACAGGCACAGAGTGACTCAGAGGAGGAACTACCTGAGACTGCCTATGTAGGCAGAAGGAGGTGTGCCCAGTATGCCCAGGCCTTGGCAAAGGGACAATGCATAGCACATACACTGACACAGTAGGGACCCAGGGAATGACATCTCTCTCTGACTCACACATACAGTAAAAGGGATGCCAAACATGACACTACCTGTGCTTTACCATGTATAGGGAGTGTACTATGTGCATCCAACATAGTCAGCCCTCCAGTACCATCATCAATACTGGCCCAACCACAAGGTAAGTCACTCTTCCTATCAATTATTGAATGGAGGATGTTCTGATAGTTGTATATATGGTATGGACGCAAGCATGTGAGGGAATCGGGTGACTGAATGGGATGGCAGCAGATAGTGGACACCTATATGGGCAGCATGAAATCCATAACACATACTGGTGCCAACATACTAGACAGCACTAGACAAGGTGACAAATCCCACTGCAGTAAATGTGGTGGCCCAAATGTGTGTCCATAGGACACACACATCCATGTCAGTGAGGCTCAAATACCCACTACCAGCCTCAGCCAGCAGCACAGGTGTAGTTGGCCATAAAGAAAGGCTGGGCTAAAGCCTCCAATTAATGGCAATGGTGAATAGCCCCCCCCCCCCAGACCTACACAGACTACAACAGGTCTGGCAGTTGTATGTTAGTTCTGAAGGGTAAGAAGTTTGAAACTGAAATGTAGGTCAATAAAACCTAAGATCTGTACTCTACTGATATGCCTCCAGTCTGCATGATAGGTCAGAATACAATACGAAATGGAAGCCAACAGAGTACCTGAAATAGCAGTACAGACATAGCAAATGTTTAAAGTCATCAGGTGTGCCCCCCCCCACTCACAATCCTATGTAGAAATGCAGTAACATGTAAGTGTGAGGAGTAATATCAGTGGAGCACAGATCACCCAAGCTGGCCCAATCTACAGGATAGATTGTTGCATGTGTACAATATGCAGGGGTCTGTGTGTTAGGTTGTTGTGTGTTCAATATTGTCTGGAAGTGGTCAGCATGTAGGCATGGAGGGTTTTGTCTCGGTGGCCTATAGGCAGTACTGTGGTTGACAGAGCCATGTTCCGACAACTGCAGTGCTAACCACAATGCTTCTCAGCAATACCCATGTCAGCGGTCATCCAAACTCACTGTCCAGATGTCAATATCTGTCACCATCTGAAAGATGGACATGCCATGAATGTGGGCCCATACATACACACAGTACACAGGTGGAAGTACCCTAGATAGAGTGCATAAAATGTAACTGTCAACTGCACACAACTTTGGAATTGCACATTCAGGTTAACAGCACATTAGCTGTCCGTGTAATATGGAATATTGATGTATTCAGTCCAATCACTGGCAGACCACAAAAGGCACAGTTATGAAGTAATGAGAGGCTGCCTATGTCCCTGCAGAAGGCAGCATAAGGAGAATGTCCCAGGTATATCTGTGAGACAGCTGCAAGTAGCTTCCATATCACACATGCACCCAGCTCACCCCACGATCAGCCACAGGTTTATCACAGGTCATATCCTTGCTGTTAGGAATGAGTACAGTATGACCCCACTTCTGTATGGGAATACCAACAGAATGCAGCATGCTGAAGAGCTGTCCCATGCAGGTTTGTCCCTAGTTGTAAGCAGCACCCTGCCTGCATCCAGACCAATGAATCAATATGGACAGGAACTATTGCCATTAACACCTCACACACGTACCCTGTCACGCTAGGGGGAATCCACTGGATTGCAGCCTGGGAATGTAGGAGTGACAGAATGCACTGGTCTGCTACAGATGGCCTGCATCACTACCACATAGCCTACAGTCCTCTGTCAAAGCCCTGTGCCTCACCCATAATGCCAATGTATGGTATTTCATGGGGTCCCAACTAACAACCTAACACAATCAACAGAACACAAATGCAAGGCCATGTTGAAAAATCCTAGTAGCATGCCCCCCATGTCCTGCTGCATGAACTGTGGACCAATCCATAAATACCGCTGGAATGAAGGACCAGCTATAGGGATACTTTTCAGATATCACTCGTATAATGTTAGGAAGAGGATGGAATAACAGAGTGGGGGGTGTAGAAGCATGGACATCATGGAGTGTGTGAAGTCTGAAACTGTGATCTGTGGCCATACTGCCCCTGCCTGCAAACCTAGCAATGGGTGGCTACAAACCTGCTCATAAACCACAATGTGAAGGCGAACTGTCCAGACATATGAGCCCTGCCTCTGAGTAACCTGGGTGAATCTGTACAGTTGAGAGGCATGGCCACAGCAGTATATGGCCATTCTGTTAAGTTGATATATGTACAAGAAGGGGATCCTCAGCCACCATAGTACCAAGGAGCTGGATCATTTACACAGACTCATCAGCAAGTGTCTGCAGCTACCCCTCCAGAATGGCAGGAGTGTGCAAGAATGTAGAGACTGCAGACCACAATACTGGACTGTGAGCATATAATTATATCTGTCAGTAGTTGATGACATAATACATCACAGTGTAAAACAGTACATATCTCTGAATATCTCTGCTAACACCAACCATGTAACACAAGCAGCACAGATAGCAATAGATACAGTATCCCCCTGTCGCCCATTGTGACTCCATATTGTGCAGGTTGCTAGCTGTACGTGTAGAACACACTCAGTACAGAAGGTCATACTGGGCATGCTCCTACAATTAGAGAAATGAAGCCCATGTCTGACAACACAATGGTCTCTACATATCTGTCATTCACAGATGTCTGTGCACACACACCAAATTGTACACCATTTATGCTTCACACACACACATTGGATAGGAATACTCACACATATCCAAGGCCATCACACTATACTATATCAAGCATACACACACAAAAATGTGGGGAAGAGAGAGACAGACAGTGACATAGAGAATTCCATTATGAAGCCTGTCCCACCCACTACACATCCAATTGGATAATATCACATGATGTGTTGATGTCAATCACTGTAGACACTCCTTTTGGTAGTCCTCAGCCCTATTGTGTCTGTGGTGCTTGTGATAACTGTGTAACACGATAGTATAAAATCAGTATTCATGTAGCATTTGTACACTCAGTCCTGTCAAATGTAAAGCTATGTGTGACTGAGTGTGTATGTGTTTCCAGAGGAATTATTTATGGCCCGTTCACACACACTTCACTTCCCATTGCCCATGTTAGCACTTCTGCTGATGACAGTCACCTTGAAATAAACCATCAGCCAAATCTCAGCCCTATAAGCTCTGTGGTGCTAGCAATGATTGTGTAATACTATAATGTAGCAAACTAGTTAGGTAGGTGTTCTAATCCCAGACATGGCAACTGTAAAAGTGTTTGTGTGTGTGTGTGTCTGTGTGTGTGTGTGTGTGTGTGTGTGTGTGTGTGTGTGTGTGTGTGTGTGTGTGTGTGTGTGTGTGTGTGTGTGTGTGCATGTGTGTAAATGAATAACTTTGTGGGCCATTCACACTCACTACACCTCCCATTGCCCTACTTTAGTATGCCTGCTGATGTCAGTCATGTTGAAATAACTCTTTGGGCAAATCCCAGCCCTGTAAAATAAGTAACACTCATGATAACTGCGTAATACTGTAGTGTAGCAAAATAGTTATGTAGGAGTTTTAATTCTGGTCCTGGCAACTGTGATAATGTGTGTGTTTGTGTGAGAGAGTGTGCATGCTTTTGTTGATACATGGTTTTGTGGACATTCACACTTACCACACTTCCCTTACCCCTCCTTTAGCACTGCTGCTGATGTCAATCACCTTCAAAGATGCCTTTTGACAGCTTACTAACATATAAGGTCCATGGCACTTGCAATAACTGTGTAATACCCTAGTGTAGCAAACTAGTTAGGTAGGAGTTCTAATCCTGGTCCTGGCAACAGCGATAATGTGTGTGTTTGAGTGAGAGATTGTGTTTGTCTTTGTTGACACCTGATTTTGTGGACATTCATACTTACTACACTTACCTTACCCCTCCTTTAGCACTGCTGCGGATGTCACTCACCTTCAAAGATACCTTTGAGCAGCTCTTTAACATATAAGCTCTGTAGCGCTTGCAATAACTGCATAATCCCATAGTGAAACAAACTAGTTAGGTAGGAGTTCTAATCATGGTCCTGGCAGCAGTGATATTGTGTATGTTTGTGTGAAAGAGTGTGTGCGTCTTTGTTGACACCTGATTTAGTGGACATTCACACTTACTACACTTCCCTTACCCCTCCTTTAGCATTGCTGCTGATGTCACTTACCTTCAAAGATACCTTTGGACAGCTCTCCAACATGTAATCTCTGTGGCGCATGAGATAAATCTGTAACACATAGCAATACATAGCTAGGTAGGGGTTCATAATTCAGTACTGGCAAGTGTGTGTGTCATCAGCATCCTGTGTGGGTGTATGGGTAATTGTGTAAAAACAGGATCCATCATGGTGCGGGTTTTGCTACATTATTATATTGAGGACCTATATGTCCCAATGCCCACATTACAAGTCCAACAGTTGTCAAACACTGTAAAGGTTGTTGTAGACAATCCACAGCCATAAATGTCTACTGCCATGTGAAATGACTATGTGACAGTATGGATTAGTGAACAATATAGGCAACCATTATAATACCTAGAGACCACTCTCCACCCACGGATCATACACAAACACACTTGGCTCTTTTGCTTATCCTTTCTTTCTATGTCTCTGCCTCTCTATCTACTCTCTCTGTCTCTCTCTCTCTCTCTCTCTCTCTCTCCCTCTCTGGTAGATGTAGAAAAATACATCTGTTTTGCATAGGCAGCAACTTGACTTTTGTAGATAATGCTCATGATCAGCTGATGGCCTGTGCATGAATTGGAGTCCCCCACTTGATAATTGCATGTGGAACAGCTGTGGTATCATTCCTATAGCCAATTGCATGGAAACACATTCCTATAACTAATCACTTCATGGGGGTGTTTGCCCTTTTCCTTCACTGTGAGCAGAACTTCATGTGGGTGTCTGACAAACAGCATCACAAAGGGTAGTCGGAAATACATCTTACAACAAACACTGTGGAGACAGGCCAACAAACTGGAGGGGGATGTTCCAGACATGGGAACAGAATGTACGTATTGCTGTTCTACACTTGAAGTAATGTTGGTTTAACGCGGTTTGTGTGGATGTGGCTGTTCTGCATGATTTAAAGTCTGGCATGACAGTGTTATGTGGTTGAGAAAACTCTCACCTGTAGAGCTATCTGCAGACTGGCCAGAGTTTGGAGTCTTAGATGTGGTGTGTTACTCGCACATTTTTTTGTCTTTATAAATGCAGTAGCATACCCTGATGATTGCAATGGTAACATCCGTGTGTGTTACTGACTTCATATCCCTCAGATATCTCAAACTCTGTTACACCAGCAATTTTCTCAGTTTACCACAACAATATGTCAATATTGGCCCTGTGTTTGTACCTGCGTCCCCCCAAGTCTGTCACCCTTTGTCCATATGTCATGCAGTAATAGGTGGATATGTACAGTAGATCATTATTTACTGACATCATTCTTGATATCAAGCCAGTGATATATCAGACTGCCAGACATGTTATGTAGAGGAGGCCTTATATTTGAGGACAAAACCTGGACACTCTGTTGTAGTCTGTACAGTAGTGAGGTATGTGTACTTATGGTGATTGTTGACAGAGTGTCAGTATTGTGTAGCAGTGTATTGTAAATATGTTATTTGGCCTGTGTGCAGACTGGGGTAAATGTCATTGTTCTTGGTCTTGTTCTAACTGACATTGCATGCTGCTCCAATTTCTGGTACCCTATCAGCTTATATGTTTGTAGGGCCAGACTGAGACATGTCCCATACCACAGTCAGGCATCAGTCTACACTGTGAATTGGGCCAGTATATGTAGGGTTAGTATGTGAGTGGCAAATATGATGATGGGTTTTGTTCGCACAGTCCATATACTGTACTATTAATTAGGCTTACCATAATGTGTCTGTAACTGTGTTGAGATTGGTTGTGGGTTTGCACTTTCACACTGGTGTCTGTTACTCCGTGCTCTTACATGCCTGTAATGCCTGCTATATTTGCAATTACATGTGTATCCCCCATAGGAAAATTGGGTTACTGTTGTGACAGTCTGCCAGTAGTTTAGACAATGCTTGTTGACATGCTTAACAGCTCAGTGTATTTACCCTAGTGTGATATTATGCCCAGAAATTTGTCAGATGTGCTGTTGCCTGGCCACCATATGTGTTGTGTATTTCTGACAAAACAGTGGGATGCTGTGAAGATGTATCACTAACTAGTGGGAAGTATGTGGGCTTTTGACCTCTGATCCTCCAGTTAATATGTGTTAGGACAGACAGAAACTGTGTGAGCTTATCTACTCCAGTATTTGTGATATATCCCCATTTTCATGGCTTTAAACATCATCTTTGTCAGGCTTGGTCCACATTTCTTGCACCTCTCAACTGACCAGATTGTTTCAGACTGTCCACATTTATTGCTCATATTTCTGCTATATTTCACAGGACCATTACTGTGATTTGTGTGGTACTTCACTATGATGCTTTTATGATGTCTGTCAGTAACTGATGGCATAAATGTCAGTTTCAGAAGAGCCTTTCTTCACAACACGTATGTTGACACAACCCCTGTTACTGTAGCAACATTCTACATTTATAACTGCAATACTTACATTACATTCTCTTGCACTAAGAGGTTGAGAGTTATGGTGCTGAGGTATGACTCCACTACATGTTACGGGCATATATTATATATATATATATATATATATATATATATATATATATATATATATATATATATCTGTGTGTGTGTGTGTGTGTGTGTGTGTGTATATGTATATATATGTATATATATATATATATATATATATATATATATATATATATATATATATATATATTCCTGTTATGTGTAAACATGAGTGTTGTATATACCTTCTCAGATGTATCCCACCATATTTATCTGATATGTGTATATTTAGATATAAAAACATGACTGATTCAACAATTTTTCACTAACACGTAGTAAACAATTGTAGTAGTCAATGCAGGTGTTCACTACTATTCAGAATGTGTACTGAATGATGTATTTGAAAAAGCAACAGACACTTTTGCAACTCAGATGGCTCAGTGGTTAAGTGTTGTAACTATGGTCTAAAGGGCCCTGGGTTCAAGACCTACAAGGGCTGTTTATTTTGTTGTTAGGCAGAACACGGACTGTTGGATACAGAGTGGTTAAAGCAGTTTTGAACAGCTTTAAGCATGTTTGCATGAGTTTGCATGATGGTAAGTGGTGTTAATGTACAGTTAAATGAATATGCACTTACACCGTGTAGGCTTCACTTACCAGTGCGCAAATCTGCTTAGCATATACATTTAAGCAATGCTTACACCTGCTGAGCATAGCTTAGCCTTGGTAACCGGTGATCACATTCCAGCCTGATAAAATAGCAGGGTAATGACATCTTTAACTAATTCCATGTATATAACATGCTTCTCTGTGCTGTCATTACAGTAGGAATGGGTGTGAGTATACTGTATGGGACACCTCCATATACATGGGTAGTACCACAATCATTTCTCTTTATATGTGTTTCGTACCTGGGCAGTATCCCAGGTTATATGCAGTCACACTTGCATGTATTGTATCATTGCATTACTACTTTTAACAGTGCTTTTTTAAGTAAGAGTAGATTGCAGATTGTAGTACTGGAACCATACACCCCTTCATGCAAAGCTGGACTCTGATTACTGACTATCGTGTTCTTGGTGTTTGAGCTGTATGTTTTTAAGTATCTCCTATTGGATATTGATCTGATATGTTGATAACTGTAGACTACTATGTTTTTAGGACATGTCATTGAGGACTGCTGTCATGTAGTAATGGCATACCTATCAGTTTCATATATCTATCTGACAAAACATTCATCCTAATGCATAGCCTGTTGGCTAGCTACTTTCTGACTGTCCTCTATACAAATGTGCAGATGTCAGGTATTCATCGTGGCTGCTTAGAAGCAATCTCTGATTGACTGTCACTGAGATATCTGCCCAGCTGTGTTATGAATGCCACAGCTAGGAAACCCTACTCTGTATACACCACATGCCATGAATACCTCAACCAGACTATCACAGTCAACAGAACATGTTTGGGTACAGGTCCCTAACCCAGACACTGGCCATGTTATCCAATATATGTTGCATACATATCAGTTGGAGCACCTCGCTAACCATCTTCAAGAGAAAACCAGATGAGTGGATGTTGAATTTAACTGTCACCCTGGGGATTACTCAAATGGCATCAGTTGATAGATGCCCTGCTGACAAATGTCAGGTGGCATGATACCAGTGTACTCACATGCCCTACTCTTCTCATCTCTCCATGGACATTAGCCTGACAACCACCTAGGAATGCCTGCACCTATGGACCACAGTACTGACAAATGTGTCTGTGTGCATTACTGAGTATAACAGCATCCGTGTGTTTGTAAACTTGTAGTTAAAAATACTCTGGGTGCCTTCTCACCCACTACACCCCCCACTGCCATACTTAGAAAGGGCTGCTGCTGTAATTCATGTTAAATGTACCTTGTGACTCTCTTCACCCTATGGGCTACCTGGAGCTTGCAGTACCAGCATAACACTGTTCTACAAATGGGTAGAGAGGCGTGGGTTACCCTCTGAGTCCTGGCAAATGTGAGTGTGCATGTTTGTGTGTGTGTGTGTGTGTGTGTGTGTGTGTGTGTGTGTGTGTGTGTGTGTGTGTGTGTGTGTGTGTGAGTGTGCATATTTGAAGGTGACAGCATTCTGAGGTCACAATCTCTAAATACGCTAAACCTTGCCATACATTATAAGGGATGGTTATGTTGCTGACATTAGGAGAGCCATAACAAAACCCTCACCATACTATCACTGTGGCATGTGCAATAAATGCATATCCCTGTAGTAGCAATGATTAGATAGACAAGGCTTTGTATTGCAGTCCTGGTCAATGTGTGATTGTGGGTATGTCAGAGCATTATCATGTGTTTCAGTGAGTACAATATCCATTGTGGGATGGGGGTGCTGGGTATACTGTCTTTACACCATGGCACTTCCAGTACATGTCCCAAGGTCCACTGTACGAGGACCACTGTCAACATCAACCATACAGGTAACTGATGACACTATCTAGCCTAATGATCCATGTGCTGTGTGCAAAATCTCTGTAACAGTATGGACTCACTGACAAGGTAGTCAGCACTGTTAAACCCAGGTCTGTCAAATGTGTCTATGACTGTATCTGTTTGTCAATGTGTATATGACAGTATGTTATACTACGATTGTCCATTAACACCCAGTACATCCCCATTACCATACTGTACAAGGACTGGTGATGTTCACTTTACAAGAAGCTCAGGAAACATGTCACCCTACAAGCTCTGCGGTGTTTGCAATTAAGGCCAAACATGTTAGTAGCAATATGTACCTAGGTAGGGGTGCTACTCTCAGTGTTGCCAAATAAGTGTGCGTGTATGTGATGGGATCTACTTCAGTTTGAAGAAAATATATTTCCCAGGAGATCATTTGTCTGAGAACTAACAGGCAAAAGGTAACATTTCAAAACAATCATCTTGTGGAAATTCATTCCATCAAAACTAGTAGTGGATGGGAAAATGCCCTCTTCCCCACTGTACAGCTGTACAGCGATACTGGAGTTAGTATATATAGCTGGGTGTGGTTGCTGTGGCTACAGCCACCCACATTGTGTTTATTGTTGTGCATATCCCCCCGCTTATTGTGCTGTTATACTATACAGTTTATGTTAAGAGGTTAGGTAGTTGTTAATCATAATATGTGTGGTTCAATGCCACCCCACACTCTCCAAAGTGAGGTGCTGTGCCCCCCACACCAGCACACCTTTGTTTACCAACTCCAGGAATGCACTACATTGGGGAAAAGGACATATACCCTGCCAGTACCATTTTCAATTATATTAAACTGGCGGACTGATTATTTACTGATGTGATGTTTTGGGAATTTGTTCTTGGTGGAAATACATAGCCCAACATGAGTTCTCTGCAAAATGAAGTACATCCATGTGAACGGTATTCTTTGTGTATTGCATCAACACAAAAGCCTGTGTGTGTGTGTTATACACAAACATTTGGTGTGGGCCACCCAGTACATTTACCATTGTCCACTGTAGAAGAGCTGCTTACATCAGCCACCATGCAATCACCTGTATACACCCCTCAGACTTATCAGCCATGTGACACATGCAGTAACTGTTATACAGACCTGTTACTTGTGAAAGAAAGAAGACTTTTTATAATATCAATGGGCAAGAATACAGAGCTTTAAGAAGCCTACAAAATAGCAATGACATCATTATAGAGCCCACTGACAAAGGTGGACCAACAATAATTATGAAAACTGTTTACTATGTTAATAAAATGTATGAGATGTTAGGAGATCGGACCACATACAGTATGATAGACATGTTGACAATGCACCAGATGAAAACACGTATAGATGGCATGTTATCAAATTTGTATAATAGTCAACTCATTACTAATGACATATTTAAATATTGTCAGGTTGAACATCCTAAGATCTCCTGCATACAGGGCATTCCAAAAATCCATAAGCATCCTATGCAACCCCTTTAAGACCTACAGTGTCTGGTGAGGGTTGGTTAACCGAACCTTTTTCTATCATATTGGAGAAGTGTTTATATCCTATTGTATCTGGGAACAAGAACATTCTTGATGACACCAGAAGTTTTTTGCCAGACCTTTATGAGTTCATTTCCACATGTAATAGGGTTAATAGCATTCAGTTTGTGACAATGGATGTGTGTTCACTATTCACTAAAATTCTCAATGAGCAGGGTATTATGGCTCTGGGGGAATATCTTGTTACACATAGTGAATATCAAGAGGATGATTTAGAAGTTATTACCACCTTCATGTCTGTGGTGTTAACTAATAACATGTTTGCATTTAATGGGAGGTATTACCTTCAGCTTGATGGTGTAGCTATAGGCACTGTTTGTGCCAATAGCTACGCCAACATATTTATGTATGCTTGGGAAACCAAATATATATTGAACAATGAGTTATATAGTAAGTTTATTCCATTCTACCATTGTTTTGTGGATGACATCTTTTTTGTATGGATTGGAGATGCTGATGTTTTTCAACAGTTTTGTGGGTACATTCAAAATATTGATGCATTTTTGAAGTTTGACATAAAACATGACCCATATAGGATAGACTTTTTGGATGAAAGAATTAATAAGGCTGATAAAGATAATACCACCACTGGAATTTTTAGGAAGCCTTGCACATTTAATAAGTTGCATCACTGCAATAGTACGCACCCCCAATGTGTTTCCCAATGTAGTGAGAGGGCAAGCTATTCGAACATCTAGGCTTAATGCCACAGATAAAAGATTTGAGGATGAATTAAAGGAGCTCAATCAAATATTTATAGCCAGAGGTTATAAACAATCATGCATCAGTCCAATTTTGGAAGATGCAAAAGATAATAGAGATGACAAATTTTGTCCCTTTTACTCTACCAAAAGTGATGGGTTACCAAACAGAAAGTCTACTAAATCAGAGAAACAGCATTTGAGTACTCCATTTATTACAGCAATGATAATAAATATATTAGAGAGATTATTAGTAGACACTGGCAGATTCTTACAACAGATAGCATTAGCAACATAGTAGGTATGCAGCCAAATTTTAGATATAAGAACAAGAAAAATATTAAGAGAATGTTATGTGGTAATAGAAACTATGACCAAAAAATTAATAAGATTGGTGTTAGGGAATTTTGTACAAAGCCTTGCAAAGCTTGTAGTTACTGTTTATATATCAATAATATTGGAGACATTTTGTCTGCCCAGTTACTACTAAGCAGTTCATATTTTATGTGCATGTGGATTGTAACAGCATTAATATAGTACACTGGCTTACGTGTGGGCACCTGAGCAATTCTGTAAGGCACCTTTAATATTTCTCATTTTGTTTTTGTGTCCCTGCGAAAATATGCATAAAAAGCACTGTGCACATTCCAAATGCTGATCTGGAATATTGATGGCAGATGCTTTATCCTTCTGCATTGCTTTCCATCATTCATACGATTAGGACAAGAATGCATGACATCAGCAGGTGTTTTTTATGTCTTTGTCACTGAATGCTTGTTGGACTTTGGTTGGCAGGAAAATGGACAAAGCAGGTAATATCCTAAGTTAACTGATCTGTCTAATTACAGACATATCAGTCTTTCAAGTCTCATCTGCAAATCCATGAAACGTGCTATGACTGGTTTCATAATATGTGATATCAAAAATCATATTAGATTTGCTCCCAACAGTTTGGTTTTGTGAAGGGTAGATCTTGTCTTTTTATTCTGGCAAATTTCTTAATCTGGAAAATTTCTTTGAAAGGGTCATGGAGGGTTTATATGGTGGGCAAGCAGTGCATGCAGCTATTCTTGATGTGGCTAAAGCCTTTGACACTATTCCCTGTACTGGTATTATACAAAAGCTAAAAAACTGTACTGTATTTAGTAAGATGGGTAGCAAGCTGGCTGATAGACAGAACCCACACAATGCAAGTTGCATGTAGCTCATCAGAAAGTTTAAAGTGACCAGCACTGTCCTTCAGGGCTCATTGCTGACCTCCCATTTTTGGTATTTATTTCTTAGATTAAAAAAAAAAATAACAGTAAAAAATAATAATAATAATAATAAATGCTGCCCTGTGAGAAAAAAGCTAGTTTATTATAAAAGTTAAGTGCTTCATCAGAATAAAAACATGACATTACTTCCTCATTTAAATATCAAATAGCCAAACACCTCAAAGTTCAAAACAAAATACACAACATATAAATATGACAGACTAAAAAATAAACAAAGCTTAGAAACCTTTGGAGACAAATGATTTATAACCACCAGGATTAAGTGAATTTATTTATTTTAATAGTTTATTGTCCCTTAGGGCAACTTTTTTATGATCTAATATTGTAATTTATATTCAGTTAGATTTTTCAATTAATTATCTTCTTCTTCTTTCGGCTTTTCCCGGTTAGGGGTCGCCACAGCGGATCACCTTGTCCGCACATTGAATGGCAGTGGAGTTTTACGGTGTCGAGTTGCCAGCCCGGCGCCCAACCTTCCACAGAAGGCACACTCACACGCACACCTAGGGCCAATTTAGAGTGTCCAATCCACCTGCAGCATGTCTTTGGGATGTGGGAGGAAACCGGAGCACCCGGAGGAAACCCACGCGACCACAGGGAGGACATGCAGACTCCGCACAGAAGGCACCCCAGCCGAGGATTGAACCGGAGAACCTCTTGCTGTGAGGCGGCAATGCTAACCACTGCACCACCGTGGCCGCCCACTTTCAATTAATTATCTATTATAGTATATTTATGAACTAACAAGATAAACAGAAGCATATACAGCTGTTTTTATAACTTAATGGAAAAAAAAACGTTTTACTTAATTCATATTAGGTTTAAACATGTCTCAAAAGATTTTTAAGCATTGTTTGATTTGCATTCTTTCATGTTTATATTTTGTGTCGTGTTTTTTTAATTTTTAACTTTTTGACTATTTGATATTTAATGAGAAAGTGATGTCATGTTTTGGTTCTGATGAAGATCCTGCTATAAGGGGAATGAAAGTGCTTAACTTTTAAAATAAAGTAGCTTCTTTCATACAGGCAAACATTTTCTATTATTAATTAATTAATTAATTAATTTATTTATTTATTTATTTATTTATTTATTTATTTATTCTTTGGTTACTGGTCATTACATTGATTGCTGATGTATTTGCTTCTCAAATTTCCAGACAGTCAAGACCTCTGGCTAACAAAGTTTGCAGAAGATTTTAAACTCAGTCCCACCAGAATGAGCTCACCCTAGTAAACTCCTGGTGTACTAAAATGGACTAAAAAAATGCAAAAAAGTATAGTATCATCACATGTGGTCGACAACCATTCCTCTAATCATACCATCATGACAACTGCAAACATGAAAATGTTGTTAAAGACCTAGGTATTTAGGTTAATAGCTCCTTCTCTTTTGGCCATCATATAACAGTTGTCAGGAAATCCTTTTATTTAGCTGAATTAATTGCCAAAGGAATATGTCCATGAGTTAATGAGACAATCACTTGACAATAAAGCCACTTGTTGAGTACAATACCCCCTTTGGGATGTATGTTACTAAATATATCAAACAATTAGAAAGACCACAAATGTTCTTAATCAAAAAAGATCACAGGCCCAAAATTCCTGAGCTACCAAGAGAGGCTAGCCTTTTATTCAGTGTCCTATAGACTTTTGAGGAAGGAAAGCTCTGTCTCACTTACTGCACAATTAGAGTACCAGGTGTCCTGGACCTCCTATTTCTTTGCAAGCCCAGCATCTTCACCAGTACTAGAACCATGGACTTAAATCTTCAACAACATATAGATAAAACATATTGGAGAAATGGGTTTATAAACTAGTGTCTCTCAAACTTCTGGAGTAAAGTCCCTTCATGTTACGTAGTGGGACTCACTATCTTCCTTTCTACCTTTAAATATGAACAACACAACTGGATGCATATTCATAAATTTATGACAGAACTGGTATGGCCCTCCTTGTCAAAGAATGTGCTGCCTGAGGAAGGTTACTGCTAAGGCAGGAATGGTGATGAGACACAGTGGCCTTGCAATATCTATCAGTCTGTGATGCTAAGGATCTAAGTTGTATCACTGGCTTAGATCAGAAATCAAGGTGCGCTTCTGTATTTATTACCACCTGACCATATAAAAAAGACACACCTTCACTGTAGCATTAAAGTTGTGCTTTTAGGGAGACCTAATGATGGTCTTCCAAAAATCTGTCAGGATACACAATGGTCTAGTTGCGGTCTTTTGCTCTCAGCTAACTGTTACTATGTAGAGCAGTACATACTTGTTTTATTTTTTCCTGTCAAACAGTGCATGAGGAGTGTCATCAGGAAGCTGCTGGTTGTACTGTCATGTAAGGAATACAGCGGCTGGCAAACTTTGACTGGGGTGGAAGTGATACCATTTCCTTGTATAAATTCCAAGGTGCACAAGTTTGTAAGCTTTCCAGCTGTTGTCAGCAAGACTAGAGTACAGCTGTGGTCATGGTCCATTACCATATGGACTATAAAGGTATAGGTGCATCTAATCTGAGGTACAATTATCTATGTCCATTACTAAAGCAAAGCATTTTTTGACAGAGTAATGGCCATTTGCCTCGTGTGGGCATAATATTGCTATGCTATCAGAGGAGGCAATCACATCTTGGATTATTTGTGAGGTTGGATCACTGGAGATTTTAGCCTTATCTTTCATCTAGTCCATCACCATAGTTTCAAATGCATTTATCAGATTTAGGGACATGATCTTGAGTGGCACTCCATTAGTTCTTACCCATCTGTGACAGGCATTGTGGCAGGTGTACATGCACACACTTTGTACAGCTTTATCTCTTATGGGCAGTAATGTCTGCTGTTAATTGTTTTCTTTTAGATGTGTGGCATATTCTTGGTAAGCAAGTTTTCTTTCCTTTGTTTCTGGCAACACAGTGCCATGTATGTCTATGCAAATATCCCCAGTGTATAGCAGACTGTTACAGAAGTTGAGGAAAGGCTGCATTCCTCATTCATACTTCCTGCTAGATATCCATTCCTCTGTGTTGCTTCTATTTATTTCAGGAAACTACATGCAGTTGAGACTCTGGATGCTTTTCACCTTTAAGTCAACTGCTATTGTCTTATATTGCTAGATCATTTTAGCTACAGTGTTACATGTTGAATATGGATGCATCTTAATGTGACTACCTTTAACATAATGCAGGTTAGTGATTGTCATTTGCTTGTATGTGTAGTTCGCTGTAAAGCACAATGGCATTCTCTGTTATCCTGTTTGGTTCAACCTGCAGGATACTGACTAATGGACTTGGGGTCAGACCAGTGCAGTCTAAGGGGACATTTAAGTGGAACTGAGTAAAAACCTCCCATGCCTTTTTCTTTGCTCCAGCACCACCTTACTAATGCATGTTAACCCTAACTGTAACCCTACCCCTGCCTCTAGCCCTAACCCTACAATGTAGCTAAAAACATTCTTTTGCATTACTACTGCATAAGACACTTAGACCTACAACACATATAGGAACACACATGCACAACACTAAATCCTTAGCTAGCCCTTACTCTAACCTTAACCATTGAACACTCAAACAGGCACTCCTGCACCTTAATATCAAAACATTTAGTGTATACAAAAGATGCAGCATTAAAAGCCCAAGTCCATGTGTACCTAACCTGTAGACAATTGATCTTCCTTCTTTTGACATCTGCAACACTTAACCATGTAAACACTCAGTTAATTTCCACAGCCTTTCATTCGGTCAATAAAGTGAAGATTTTTTTCAGATGAGTAAAACAGCCTTGAATGCCTTTGACAGATCTAAAAAAAAAAAAAAAAACAAACAAAAAAAAAACGCAATGATGGGAATTTACATTGCCTGAACTATAGCATGGGTGAAAACCAAGGTGTGTAGATTAGAGTAGAGTGTACTTTGCTAGATGAAAGAGCTACTTATATGTATATTTTTCTAGTAGAATTTTAGATAACAGTGGTATCATTGAAATTATCTGTCTTAACTCTTTTTGTATCAGAAAGTAAAAGGTAATGCAAAGAAGATCCATATACCAATGATGCTTGAAACAGACAAAAACATGACAGTAACCTAAAATACCTGAATATGTTGGTTATGTCTTATATCAGCCAATGGATAACTGAATGATAATTATCAAGTGTTTACTATCCACCTTTAATGAATATTGGTAGACACAGAATTACAATTCCCCTAAGTATTTGACTCCATTTAAAGATGAATAATTGTCCTGACAATGATCTGCACTGTCTGAGTTCTATTAGCTTAGTCTATTAGAAGAGTCATGAAGGGGCAGAGGGAGTGACTGGCAAAAACTAGTGGGTAACAGTCTTGCTCTCTGTGTTGCTGATACCTGTCAAAAGAAATGCATCTTACATGTAACAATACCTGAGACATGTGCTGCTACTTGTCAAGACACATGCTTGGTAATCTTCATGGGGCATAGGTGGGGGTGTGCATGTCTATGCATCTAAGCCTTGTATACCCTCACATCTTAGACCATGCACATTCCACCATAGGAAAGGATTATGGCCATATAACACAAAACAGTAGCTGCCTGCTGATTACTTCACAGTGGAAAGATGGATTTGTTTGAGGTAGGACAGGCTGATGGTTGTCTGGCATGACAAGAAAATACAAAAAAAAGATGGTTGAGGGTTATAATTTTCTTCCTTTTTATTAGGACCAGTATGTAGGCAATAGTATAATTTGGAAAATGAGCTCATAAAAACAGATCAGCAAAGAAAATGTCTACATTTTTAAGTAAGGGTTATAAGAAGCACAACAGATTTGGACGGGCATAATCCTTAAAATGAGAAAAGACCATACGATTAGAAGAAACTACTGGTTAGAGACCTAGAGGCTTGGCAAGAATTCTTCAGTTTTCAGCTGGCATCACAAATAAGGCTGCTACTTCTATTTACATGTTACAAAATGTCAAAAATAAATTTCATGAAAGTCAGACGCTTCGCAAGTGGCCCATCTGCCTTATGCTAATTTGTGCTGCCTCTGTAAAATACACCACAGCACAAATATGTATTGCATTTTCAATGACCTAATAGTGATTCATACAGAGAAGGACCAGGGAGCATCAGTCAGTACTACAGGCTGTATAACATAGTGTGCTACACAGTGAGGAGACCCAGCTGTATCCTACATCCTCTACCTAATGGAGCTCAGCCCTCCTGTCTCCAGTCCATCATCATATAATGAGGCAGAAGTGGGGAATCTGTCTGTTTACTATCTACATGTTTCACTGCAAGTTATCTGGTTGTGCTGTTATTTCAAGTGTGACTGCATGTGCTTCTGTGCCATGCTAACCTGACTATAATTAAAATGTATTTAAATTAGCTGTATAAACTACATTTTCAGGACTCATTCTATTATTCCACACTCAGGCATTGTATAGCAGAATAATTCTATGTGGGGCAGGCAGTGCTGCACTATTTAGAGGAAGGAAACTACAAGCAGTGTGCATACAATTGTAGACATGGAAGGGAGAGGGACCCCAAACATGATGAGCTCTGTATATTTTATTCTCCGGGTTGAACTGTGAGATGAGGCAGCCTCAGTAATTAGCAGTGTAATGCACTATTTTGGGAAAAGTGGAGCCTAGATATGTGAGGTACATCTAGAAGTTATGAAAAGGAGGAAACAGCCTGAGCTGTGTATGTGACAGCATACAAGCAGAGAAGGGAAGTAACATGTACTGCTTATAAATTACAGAGCAGCTCTTGTCTCACTGTGCAGCTCAGCAAGTGGCACTGTTCAGCCTGGAAAGAGGAGGCCATCTCTATGTTCCAGTCCTTAGCTTCTGATGATGTTCCTTTAGATGAAGATAGTGCTGTGTGATGAAGCCTTAGCACATCTGGACTGTTCTGCACTGGCCACACTACAATTTAACATCGTAGTGAAGGACACCAGTCATTGCCACAAGCTGAAATTCAGCCCAGTGTTTGTCTCACATTTGTGAATTGTTGATTTCAGTTATCTGCTTCTGCTAAACAATTGGATTAATGTACTGATCCAGAGTGAAGTCCCCAGTCAAATCAACAGGCATACAGAAAAAGCGTAAACAGATAAATAAACCTGATGTGCATTTCAAAGTGCTGTCAAAATTGCTCCCTGAAAAGCTACTGGTCCATTTTTGATAACCTCACACAACTGTAATAAAAATGATTGAAAATTTCTGATTGCAAAACAGCATTCAGAACTAAAAAAAAGGGTTTTTCCAGTGGCTGTATCCTATGTGGGAAGGCTGCATCCACAGCACCACCACTGCTACTTACATATCAACTCCAAAGTCATATCACCATGGGGAAAGAGGCTATCCCTGGTACACCAGCAATTCAACCTGCTGGGTAAAGCTGGAAATTGCACAATAGTGACCATAAATATAAGCATCGGTCACTAGTGTTTTGTGGAAAAGCTGACGCCCTGCCAAAACAAATTGTACATTTTTCACTTATTTAATAATATGACACAGCTCTAAATCATAATATTTCAATTCAATAACATCTTATTTATTTCTATTTTGTGTGAATAGTTGTAGTGTTTTACTTTCATAATTGCTGATAATATACAAAACTTCACTATATGCAGTATAGCTTGTTTATGTACATGTCATTGCCAGCTTCAATGTATTTGTTTCTATACAGAATGTGTTCATGAGCTCCCTTTGAAAATAAGTAAGCGAAATCAGTCGAAACTAAGGGCATCAGAATGAATTATATCTGTCTATAAACAGCTAAATACAGTGGGTTATCTTGGAACTTTCATTTGGTTTCTAAGGAAATGGTAAAGCCTTAGCCCGCTTAGATAGTAGTCAACATTCTCCAAGTATTTACCTACATAGCACACTTTAACCTTAATTCACTTGTGTCTCTGTTATTAATCATTCCCCTTGCTTTGGTAAGCTGACATAACCAATGCCCACATGCCAACTAAACTCACTGTTTAAAGTTGGAAAGTGATATTCAGCCACATCTGTATATCTGTATATATATATATATATATATATATATATATATATATATATATATATATATATATATATATATATATATACATATATATGTGTGATCTCCTGAAACAGGCCAACACACTACTCCAGACTCAGCTAGTGTCAGTGATGTAACAGGTAGCACACTTTCTTTTGGTGCAGAAGGCTGTGAGTTCTCTTCCCACACTAGGTAGATGGTTTTCTGGCATTGTACTGCAGCATAAGGGGGATGCTGTACTGCTGAGTGTGTCATCCTTCAAATGAGAAATTAAACAATGGTTCCATCTGCTTGAGTTGGTGGTATTTCACGTGAATGTAAAAGATCTCATGGCACCTATTGAAAAGAGTAGGGGGGTATTTCCTTATAAAAAAACACTTACATAACTAACTATATACATAAATGTTACTTGTTAATTACATTTGATATCTATATCTCTCTATAGCTATACATACATATATATATATATATATATATATATATATATATATATATATATATATATATAGACACTCACATAAACACAGTAATCTTCTGATTTTCTGTCCAGTATTAACTAGATTCCACATTTCATAGGTTCATAGATGTGTACCAGGCTTAGCCCTGGAGCCTTTACAAGCCTAGCCCATAGAAATGCCCTGGCATTGTACCACCTGACATTAGCACCCAGTGCCTCTATCAAGCAGAGCCACTTGAGTGATCCCCAGGGCAAACTTTCTATTTCCCATCCACTCATCAAGATTTCTCTTGTAGAAAGTCAGTGAGGTGCTCTGCTTGACATGATGGGAAGTCTATTCCAGAGCATCATCAGTCCCTGGGTTATGAACCTGTCCCTCCAGCATGTTCTGTTGATTGTGGTAATGAGATAGAGGTCTCTGGACCATGTGGTGTGGAGGGATTGGGATTTATTTAGATGCAGTATTTCTAACAGAGCTGGGTCAGACATGGCTTTGTAAGTCAAGCAGAGATCGCCTCTTAGTAGACGATGTAATACAGAGAATAGCTGGAGTTTTTTGAGTCTGTCCATGTAGGGCATGTGTTTAGGGCTAGGATCCTCTTTGTGAGGTACTTTTGTGGCCTTTGCAGCTGTTGCATGTGTCTAGTGAGGTATGTGCCAAATGGGGCATTATACTTGATGACTGGCCTAATGAGGGAAGAGTAGAGAGAGATGATGACCTCTTTCTTCATGGATGCAAAACCCTTGGTAATGAGATGTGCCACATAGAAGGATTTTCTGACCACAGTGGCAATGAGGTGGTTGAAGGAGAGGTTGGTGTCAACCTGTGTCCCCAGACCTCTAATGATGCCTTCAGTGTTCAGTGGGCTCCCATCAATGTGGTAATTAGTGGGAACTGAGTTTTTCCCAAAGGGGATGACGATGCATTTTTTTTGGAATTAAACTTAAGGTCATGGTTTTAACACCAGTCATTGGTCTCAGGTTGTCTACATCACTTGGGAAGTTAATAATGGCTCCCAGCTTGCAGTTGTCTGTGAACTTGGTCAGCCAGAGTCCCTCTGTGCTGGCCTGGACTTCTGAGAAGTAGATGCCAAACAGGAGAGGATACAGGACCAATCCCTGTGGGACTCCACTCAGGACCAATCCCTGTGGGACTCCACTCATGACTGGTCGGCAGTCTGACTTGGAGTCCGCTACTTTCATGCTGTGCATTCTATCTGTGAGCCAATTTGCAACCCACTTAATGATATAAGGGTTGATGCCTAGTTTGGTGAGTTTATCAATAAATTTCTGAGTGGGGAATGATATCAAAGGCCTTGGCCAGATTGTGGTAGGCTGTATGAATTGCCTTGCCCTCATCCACAGCTCTGATGACTGAGTCAAAGAAGTCAACCAGGTTGAGCAGTCATGATCTACCTTTCACAAAACAAATTGTGTGGGATCTAGAGTTTGGAGATTCCCTATATCCTTGTTAATTAGGTCCATGATGATGCACTCCATAGTCTTACATATAAGACTCATCAGGCTAATGGGATGATAATTCCCAGGGTCTGTAGTCGCTCCCCCTTTATGGAGAGGGATGACTGCAGTGTGCCATTTGGTAGGGACAAAGCCTGAGATGAGGCTGTGATTGAACAGGGCACACAGATGTGGTGCCAGTTCATTTGTAGTTCATGTAGAACACATCCAGGGATATTGTTGGGTCCCATGGAAGCTGTATTCTCGGCCTTGGACAATGCAGCTTTAACCTGTGATGCAGTAATGCTGGGTGCCTGGCATTCCTCCAGTATTGTGATTGGTCCTTTGGGGGGGAGAGCTAATGTTGGCAATGAATCTGTCAGCCAGTATGTTGGCAAAGTCTGTTGGCTCAGTATAGAAGATACCATTGTGCAGTAACTCAGAGCAAACCTGGGTATTGCCATGGAGATTCTTGATATAACTATAGAAGGCTGTGTGGTTGTTTTTAGTGTCTGCCACAATTCTGCCTTCATAGCTGGCTTTAGAGGTTTTGATGAGGGATCTCAACTTTTTGTTGAGGCTAATAAGGGAGTTTTTCCAAACTTGGGACTTCACCTTTTTCTGCAAAAGTTTTTTTCCTTCTGTTGTAGAGTTTATTAATGGCAGGGGACCACCAGATTGGCTTCCTTTTTTTGGAGGAGTGCGTCTTGGTTCTGTTGGGTATGGCTAGTTCCATGTATTTATGTACATCTTCATACAGTGCATTGGTGTATGATTCAGCAGTCATGCATCTATTTTCCATTGATGTGGATGCGTGAAGTTAGCCACCTCTGTTTTAAGGATCCCAGAGTCAGCTTTGGAGAAGTTTTTCATGGTGGTTACCTTTTTCATGGGATGTGGGTGAGATGTGGATTTCCATGGTGATTAGTTTGTGGTCGGATCTAACCAGAGAGGAATTGACTATTGGTATAGAGCAACAGTTGCTCATGTTAGTAATAACCAGGTCAAGGATGTTGCTTCCTCTAGTGGGGGGTAATAATGAGCTGGTCCAGAACATTGGAACTGATGAATTCCAGGAAGTGTTGGGCCAGTGTATTGGTGCATGAGTAGTTTTCCCAGTTGATGGAGGAGTAGTTGAAGTCACCTAGCATGAGAGTGTCGGGTTGGACCTTAATAGTTTCCAGGGTGCTTAGGAATGTGGAGTGAGAGTCTTGGGACATGGTTGGGGACCTATAGCAGACTACGACCTGAATTTGTGCCTTACCCAATGTTAATTGTACCTAAAGTATCTTGGATGCATTATGATGGGCTACTAGTCTGGAGGTGTCTATATCCTTTATAAATATGGAGATACCACCATCTTTGGAGCTGAAGTCCATGATCTGGGGCCAAAAGGTGTGGAATGAGTTATAGCCTGGTAGTGCAGGAGTACTTTCTGCTGCTTTAAACCAGGTCTCCGTTACAGCACAAATGTCAATGTTCTCCATTTTGAGGAGTGCTTCGAGCAACTGCATCTTGAGATTTAGAGTTCTGTCTTTGAACAGCATGACCCTCAGATTGCATTTATTCATAGCTGTTATGGTAGTAATTTGGTATTTGGAATATTGCCTAAAAAAGGCACTATAGGGGTGGCAAGATCCTTAGCCAGTATCCAGAAACCCATGTTTTTTAAAAAAAACCTTGTTTAATCTAGTACATCAAGTTTCTACAATAAAGTAACATCACACATTTCTTCATCTTTACCTTTATAATGCCTATATAATATCATATATGTGTAACTTCCTCTCTTTTTGTTCTCCAATAATTGCTCTTTACATACCACATTCCATACTTTCTTAACTCTTTTGCATTCCCCCCAAAACATGTTCCAGTGATTCCACCATCCCATAAAACAATCATACCCTATCCTCCTTTCTTGTATATAACATATTTCCTTTAACCAGACAATTACTTAAATTACAGCTCCATAAATATATTGACAACAATAAATCTTTCCAATCATTTTTCCTTGTTTTATTGTACTAGTAACCTCATATTCTAGTACTTCTCAAGGATTCACATAAAAAATAATATCTTCATACCATTCTTTTCTATGTGTTGATGTATTATCCATCCTCAACTTCTATACAGCAAAATTGCTTTTAAATTCATACGTTTAATTTAATTTTATTTATTTTTTTCTTTTATTCTGATACAAATCTTCCCAAAACACATATTTTTTTTTACTTTTCAGTAAACTTTTATCATTTAAATTATAATTGCCATAAATATTTTTTATAATCCAAACCATAAAAAGGGTCCTCAGTAAACAATAAGGCTTCTTAAACCCAAAGCACCCTCATTCTTTTTAAATAAATTATCCTCTTTTCACAGAATTTAGCCTAGATCCCCCCAAAACACAAAACAAAATAAAACAAAACAAACCAAAACAACAAATAATCTGTTAAATACGTCTTTCTTTTTCTGATACCACTTCTTTCACAAAAAATTGCATTCTTTTCAGTATTCAAACTCAAACCCACATGCCTAATTAGATTAATAAAAAAATCCACTTTTTATCCACCATCCCAGATACTTCTATTTATCCTTTGTCTTGTTAGACTTCACTACCTTTATCACATACAATCTGGAAACATAATATTGTACTTTCTTGTTCAATATCATCAATTCTAAATTGTGAAAAAAAAATCATTTTCAGTTTAGTACCTAACCTAGGGGGAAAAAACATATTAATTCCATGGAAACACATTTTTCTTTTTGTCGTATCTGTCCAAAAAATCTTTCTATTAACGTTTCTGATTTGAATGTCACATCACAAAATTGTTTGTTCCTTAAAAGTATAAAGGATCATATATACTTTTCTATAAAGCCCCATGGCAATATTACCCCACATAAAGTATCTGTCCACTGCTCTGTCTTTTTTTTTTCAATTGTACATCTTTTTCTTTTAACAAAACTAACAGTACCCTTTCTTTTTGTTGACCTTTGACAATGACTGTCTAATATTTCAACTTCCCATCTTCTTTTTCATTAATGACAATGCTAGGTTTATAGATATCTAAGTCTTTCCTCTCTCCAAAAATCTAATCTGCCATTTTGCCCTTGATATTTCTAAACCTTCTCTTAGCTCTTTTTTCTCTAATAAATTTAGCAATAGTTTGTTCTATAAACCACTGGAATCCACTGCTGTCATTATCATCCCCTTTCCCGAACACTCCAGTGCATACAATCAGCTATAGGTTGATCATTTGTTAATCAATTACTTCAGTCAACTTTACCACAAAATCCATTCTCTTTCTCAACAATAACTTCTCAGCTTTCTAAGACACCATGCTTAACCTTAATGCTGCTGCTATGCAGAGGAAGAGTGCTGTCCTTCATTGCCCTGCTTCTCTCAGCTGCCTTTGTGCTAGAAATGGGAGCGAAATGCATGTGACTTCCCCAATGCCTTGGCCAAATTTCTTCTTGTAGTTTAAATATCACCTCGGATCTCCCTTGAAAAAGGCTTCTAGCCTAGTGGGACTAACCTGGTCAACAAAGAATAATAAAGAGCAAATAATAAATAATATACATCTCATCTGACTCTCTGTTAATCCACCCCCCACACACACATACATATTCACTGAATCCTGGTCTACAACCTCTTGTGTAACTAAAGCTGTATATTGATATATAAACATGCCTGTTCTTTGCTATGTCCCCCCGTCTTCATTTTCTATGTGTAGACAGAATTAGTTGCGGCTTGAATCTCAGTCATGTTCTACTGTTACAAGCCAGTAGAAAAACTAAAATCCTCATCTTCCTTTCTATCTCAAGACCTTTGCACTGCTTCCTATGGTTGCAGTATTTATTTGCTCTGTGTTGCTTTTCAATACAAGAAGAGTGCCTTTTTGTATTTTTCTTCTAACCATATAACCTGTAATATCCATTAAAATACCCTCTGTGACTACTCTTTGACATAAATATATCCAAGCAGTCCACTGCACCCCTATCATTATTTTAACTGCCTGTGCTAGTACGCAATGATCTGTCTTCTAGTTTGTCGTATATAATTATTTACTTGAGTGTTGGTGTGATTCTTTGCTTTATTTGATTTCTAAACCAAGCATTGCTCACATTCAGCTCTTTCTGTATAAATAACTTGTGTTGATGCTTTTTGGATTGGTTTGATGGTATATCTTATAAATGTAAAGCGTTTGCCTTGTAAAATCCTGGGCAGGTCTTGATATTGCTTGCTTGATATGTGATCCCTTCAGCAGAGATAGGTAAACATGCTTCACACATGATAGGACTGTTGTAAGGAGAATCGAATACAAGCACTGATTTATTAGTTGCTGTGACATATTAACTGTCCTAATGAGAATACAGGGACTGCAGAGATGTTGAAAGTCCCAGATGTCATAAAACAAAAAGAAAAAAGAAAAGCAAAGGGGAAGCATTTAATTAGATCTAGGTGCATGCTTAAGCATACTCTGTGAATCATATTTCTTTATAACTGTGACTGTAGTTGCCCAACTAAAACCCTCCAGAGACTTCTGTTTAATGAAACCTTACTAAGTAAAGACTCGTGGAGCATATATGCTGAAGATGTGTGGAATTAATCTGAGGGACTGCTCTGCTCTGCCTTCATTCACTCTTAGGTTGTTTTATTCATTGCTCTAATTCTTATTGTGCGATAATATTTTCATCAACCCTTTGTTTGCATTATTCACTGTTTTGATGTTATTAGCTATAGGTCATTACTTGTCTGTATTACTCAGTATTCTGCATGCTATTAACTGCTGCTGATTAGATTATCATTGCATATGTTCTGAGAGAAACAGGAGTTTTCATCAAGCCAACAATTCAGCCATTTCCTTTGAATGGTATACTTAGGCTAGTAAATGAATTGCATATACCCTATTTGCAAAACAGTTACAACAACCAGAAACTAAATTAATTGCTCAAATTTCTACAGAATGGTCACATAAAAAAACTATTTACAGTACTACACTTTATATTAGTACTTCACGTACAGGTTATATCCAAAACAGTGTGCTGTGGATATCCATATAACCACTAGCATCTTCATACATTTTTTGATTATCTTTTGAAGTATTTCACTCTGAGCAATGCACAGCATGCATTTGTAGGAATGTGACTTGAAATAAAAGGTGCAGCATAAAATGCAAACGTTTTTCTTATTTACTCATTCAAGAAGCACTACCAATATGTTGTCAAATACTGTAAGAACACATCAACATGCATGCTTTTTTCACAGGCATTATTTTCTCATGATCATAATTTAAAGGTTTAGCAATAATGCAAACATATTTAAAAAAAAAAAGAAAAATTAGACAAAAATCCCAATATACATAATGTACTGCCATATATCATACTAGTATTAGAAACAACTCATGATTATACAATTTTAAAATAATGTCTTGGTTAATATTAGATAGACAGTATCCATTAATACTTTGATATCTTAAAATAAGAACATCAGAAAACTGTTGTTTAAAGTGTTTGCCTGTACTTTAGATTTCAACTTCAGCACCTAAAAATTGAACCAGAGCTAAATCTTCTGTAGATGAAATGGTGTATTATGAGTATTCAAAAATGCAATAGCATCTTTACATCTCATCGGCATCTTCTGATAATGCGCTTATTTGAACACCCAAAATTCATAATTTTGAATGCTGAGCAATTCCTTTTAATCAGCTAAATTCTGCAGTAAAATATTAGTATGTTGTTGAATACTCTTTCTGGTGTTATCTAAAACTGCTACCCATACTGCTATTGTAAAAAATGCTTTATTGAAGAAATCAAAAGGTAATATATATATATATATATATATATATATATATATATATATATATATATATATATATATATATATATATATTGTGCCTGTATTAAATTAGTGAATGCTTAAAAAAAAAAACAATGATTCATCAACCCTATGGAAGTGAAAGATTACAACTCGGAACAGCGATTTTTTTTTTCCCAGGGAAAAATTGCTGTTCCAGGTGTTCGGGATTGTAAGCTTTCACTTACATACGGTCAATGAATCAGCCTATACATATATATATATATATATATATATATATATATATATATATATATATGTGTGTGTGTGTGTGTGTATGTGCGTGTGTGTACATGTGCATATATATCTTTTCTGTGTAATAGTAATTTATGTGTGTTTTTTTTTTTTTTTTTTACTTATTTGCTGTTTAGAGTATGGAATTCACTGATGGATAAAAATGTTAGCGACAAATGAGGTCATCATGCTAACTGCAGTTTAAAATCAATATCGTTTTTAAAGGTCAGCCTTTTCAGCCAGGAATTTACTTGTGTAGTTCCTTAAGCAGTTGTTGCTTTGGGATCTCAACATGACTAGTGTAAAAACTATTTAAAATAGAAAAAGAAAACAATATTTATTTTATACTAAAAATATGCAAAGTGACAATACAAGTATCACATTTTCTAAGAGAAATAATACCTTTCAGAGTGGATATTATTGAAGAATAATGTCCTAGTGAGGCTCATAGCCTTCAACGTCAGGCTTCAGGATGTTGTTAGGCAATACATTATACCACAATAATGGCAACCATGTCAAGTATGTTTTCTTGTGTATGATAACAAGTATGCCGTTCAGCTAAATGTTGCAACAGCTGGTAATTGTTGCATCACATCAAAATGAATGGATAAAATGTTATGGTTGAGGAAACAAACACAAGATAAAAATAAATAACTTTGTGTTACTCTACAAATACACTGTAAAGACTTTATGCAGTACGTGCTTTGTGCTTTCATTTGAACCGTAACTACATAAATAGCCTCAATGAACTGTAAATATATATGTGTATTAAGACATAAATATGCACATACCTAAACACATACATGCATGCACACACACATGCATGTCCCTATCAACCCTTTTACACAGATTATCAAGCTGATGTGATATGCTTATGGTTACATAGAATGTGATTCTAAATGGGATTTAGCCTGTACATGGAGAAATGACTGCACTCTGGCCTGGCAGTTAGCACAGAGAACTAAGGAACTGAATTTTTAATAAGCTGCTTCCTGTGCAAAGGGACATGAGCTTGATTCTTTGCACCTCCATTTACCAACTCTGTAACCATGAACATGTCACTTAACCAGGCAGTGCTTTTCACAACTAGGAATCTGGGTTGTGCTCCTTAATAGGCACCTGGACTACATGCTTAGTAACAATCAGTGAGCAGTTCTCCAGCAATTTTTTTTTTTTCATTTAGAATTCAAAACAACTGAACACGTTTTTCCTTGCTAACTACTGGAAATGTCTGCAGGATTCTTATTCTCGAGTTCACTGATTAAGATTAGCATTTAAAGTACATACAAGATATTCATGAAAATCCTTTCCCATTGTTTCATAGTGCACTGCATATCAAGGACTCCCTAAGGATCATATCATATCAATCTCAATGAATTAATAAACACAAATGAAATTGGCTAACATAGTAGAAAATCCTTGCTATGCTACAATGCTCTCCTGATAATAAATTCCAACTCCACCTCTGGTAGAGTAACATATTTCTGCAATACCTGATGCAATATGAATGTTGTAACTTCCCAGTATACCGAAAGTTCCAGTGGCAGTTAATGAGATTCAAAACATTCCATATTATGAACCACATTACATTTTCCTGCAATATTTCAACATTTGCCAAGCCTGCCATGCAGCCCCTAAGTTTGCCTGAAGCAGGCCATCCCCATAACTTTTCCTGTAGCTGAGCTGCCTTCAAGGCCAATTCTAACATATAGGTGGAGATGACAATCCCCCAAATGTATCAAACAGCTGAGTGTCACCTACACATCAGACATGTCAATGCATGCATCCCAAGTAAAAACTGTCTTGCATGCATTGTAAAGTCCTGCATTACAGGAAATGCATGCTGAGGTAATCTACTAATAAACTGCAGCTCCAAGTTTTGGAAAATATGTAGTTTGGAGGTTTTTCTGTAAAAAAATTGCACATCTCCAACATTATACTAACATCTCCATGCATGGTACTTTGCCTTCCAAATACTTCAGTGTCTGAACATCTCTCCAACTATATGTTGGAACAGTTGTAGCAACAATTTAGGGTGTGCTCCAGAGAAGCTGTTCCTCCTCTGAATTTACCCACTGAAAATAATGGGATAAAAGGTTACTTAGAGATGTTTTATTGCCATTGAATGGTACTAGAAAACTTCTAAGTGGAATTGCATTGTGAGTCCAATTCTTTTCATAGGATTAGACATGGTGGTCCAGGAGTCCTCGGTTACCAATTTGTCATGGAGTCTCTCAGGGTATGTTTTACTGAATGAGGAGCAGTGCAGCTGCTTGGAGTGGTAGGGTTTTCAACCACACTAATTTAAAATGCATCCTCATGCATGGGTGTCCAAGTAAAGGTCTGTGCTGTGTATTTCAGAGAATGTAGTGAGGTCAAATACCATTTGTTGGCAGATGGATTTGTCCTCTGTCGGTGCCTATTTATGGAGGACGGGGTGGACATGTCACCTCCTGAGCATCACAGATGGCATCTATAACTGTGGTTCTTAAAGTGTTTTTCCTGGAATCCTGGGGTTCCCTCAGCAAATTCTGAGAGGGTAATAATGGGGAAAAGGCACACAGTAAGGTCCAATTGGTTAGTTATTTTTCTATTACCTTTTAAATTAATTATAGTAATTTATTTTGTACCAAAACTTTTTTTTTGAACAATAATGAGTATGGAACTCTAGTATCATAAACTGACTGTAATCCTCAGTGATACACCAGAAATTCAAAAATATATTGGGGACAAGGCAAAAATGTGAGGAAAACTCAGGGAATGCCCTGCAAAACTCTGGGTGGTCAAGAAGTATGCCCATAGGTTGTCATGATATAATGACGTGTCCCCTTTAAATAAAAACATACTTCGTTTTTAATGAAAAAATGCTTCAGATGCCATATGGAATGGATACTTCTTTGCAAATGCATTAATTAAAATCACAAAAAAATATAAACCAGCAAATAAATACAAATATTTACAAACAGTTATTTACTACAGCTTCCTCGGGTATTGCTTTTATTTGCAAACTTTTGCAGTTTTATATTACATGTGAGCACATTGTTCTTCTGTGTGATGCTTGGAGCAGTTCTTTGGATTTTATTAGATGATTATATTATATACCAAGAAAGGACTATCCAAATTCCCACTCTGTTATTTTATGATTTCTCTTTAGCTGTGTCAGGGGGCAGGCCTCATCCAATGAACTAATGATGGAAGAGTCCAAAGTAGTGGGAAAAATCAGGAAAAGGGTAGTTGAAGAGACATGTTGAATTTATTGTCAGTGTGTGTGTGTGTGTGTGTGTGTGTGTGTGTGTGTGTGTGTGTGTGTGTGTGTGTGTGTGTGCAAATCTTTTACTTACGTTGAGTAGTTTGTTGTGACAGAATTTGCTATTATCTTATACTGCTACTCACTGTCAAGTGTCACAGTAACATCAGTGAATCTAATCCAGTGGGAAACAAAGGACATTGAACAATCTAAGATTATTGACTAGCAGTCCAGTGAGTGTCCTACTGTATAAATTTGTCTATTTGCATGTCTGAATGAACAGTCCAGAAGAGAAATTGAAAAGTCCAAGTTCCAACAGTGGGTATGCTTATTTAACTTGGGAAAAACAGTGCTATACTTTATTTTATATATTTATTTATTTGGGGGTGGGGCTCCTGCTGCACAGTGGCTTTAACAATATTGCATCAGCATCAGAAACATTTTCTAATGTTATGGCCATTATACATCTTTATTGCATGGAGATTTTAGGTTCTGAACATTGGAAATCCAACCTGCAAGATAGGTCTTTTCCTGGCAGGTACTGTAAGTGTAATTACTTACTTTACCATAAAAAATAATTACAAGAATATCATTTGCTTCCCCTACAAAGTGAGAGTGCAGCCCAAACAAAATATTAAACAGCCTTTCTTGGTATTTAATTGATGGGCAGTGTGTGAGAATTAATATCATGAAGGTCTATTTGCCAGAACTGCAATTTCCTTGTTATTCATTAAACTTCACTTGCAGTGCACATGGAGGTCAGGGTTAGTGGATCAGTGGATAGCACACTCACCTTCATTGTTGGAATATCAAAAGGCTGTGGGCTCTTTCCTCACCCTAGCTGATTGGGTTAAAATTGCCAGTACTGTCACTACAGTGGTACATGGGAAAGGGGATACTGTAAGAGTGATGTTCTTTGGATAAGATGATAAAACAATATCTCATCTACCTGAGATGATGGTAGCTCAAGTGACTGTAAAAGATGCCACAATAGCAAAAGCAGTAAGGGTAAATGTCTGATGACTAAAACTGACTTTAACTGGTTATTACTATGGTTGTTAAGATTATTATAATTAAGATTAATGCCAAAAACAAAACAGATGTAAAATGCTTTGAAATTATAATTCAAAACACTGATATGAAGTGCAAAAAAAAAATAAGGAGGAAGAGATCCTCAGAGGAGAGGTTAAACATGTTTAAATACAGTGAGGGATAGAATTTATGAGAGCTGAACTGGCAGACCTTAGAGTCAAGACTTTCCTTGGATTGGAATTTCTAAAGAGATTGCAGCTAGATCATGTTGTTTTGTATAAAAGAGGAAGTAGATTAAACTAGACCTGAGGCAGTTGTCTTAGTTTACTGACCTGGTGCTTGAAAGTCAGCTCCACAAGAAAAAGACGAATCTCATGCTGTTCCCAGAATGACTTTATTTTTAAAGTCTAGTATCATGCAGTAATTATAAAGTTTTTATCTATTATTTCTGAGTTGACAAGTTTAAAGTCAATTATGTAAAAGAAGGAACAGTTTTCTGCAGTAATTTCATAATGAAGACATAACAACGTATTTACATTTTTGTGTCATTTTGTCACAGCCAGTTGTTAAACTCGCATTTCTAAGTGATATCCTACAATCCTACTGGGAGGTGAGTATTGATATGCAAATTTTTGTTTTGGTGTCCAGATTTGGACAGATGTTGGCAAGGATTCATGAAGCCTCTGTGTAAGAGTTATAACTCTTACACGGAGGCTGCTGTTAAATGGAGTGATGTCAGCATGCTTTGCATATTCATGAGAGCATGCTGAATCACACCTAAGTCTAACACGGTCCATGTAAGACAGTAGGGGGTGTGTCCGTAGGCTGAACCCTGCAAGCGGACATGCCCCCAGAAGTGTAAAAGTGCCCAAAGTAAACACCCACAACAGAGTCCACGGAAATGTGAATAAACACAACACAACACATGCCCTCACAGACTATGAATATAAAATATATAAATGAACATGTTATATATTTTTTTTAAATTGTAAAGATGTTTAACCGTGAGTGCGCTCGTTTGCGCTGGCGTGCCCGTAGTGCAGCTACAGTTAGCAGTCAGTGGGAAAGCATATAAGAACTAAATATGCAAAATAAGCTAGGAAGCAATAGCATAGTGGTAGAGATGTTGGCTAAAGAGCAGGCAGTCATGGTTCAAGCCCCCACAACACCAATTTTTTTTTTTTGCAAAATAAGCAGGAAACAAGTCCCTGACAAATATGTACGCATAAAACCACAATTTATGTAAAATGTAATGAAATAGCCCATTTATATTGAAAAAATGTGAGGTAACAAAAGAATAAAAAATGCCAGATGTGCTCATAGCTGAGCTACAGTTTAACAGAGTGAGTGCATCTGCCCGTAGATGAGCAGTGGTTTAACTGGTGCAAAATGAGTGCCCGTAGCTGAGCAGTGGTCTAACATGCTAAATCTATGTGCCCCTAACTGAGCTTAGCGTAATATGCGTGCCGATAGCCAAATGAGGCTTAAAGCAGATCTCGCTTAGCGGAGCTGCGCACCGCACAAACAAGCTAACCGACGGGCAACGTTGAGCAAGCCGTATCAAAACTGCCTTTACACAGACACACCCCATCAGCATATCTAGACAGTCATGAAAAATAAAAAGCAGTGGTCAGGTTTGAACCCAGGATACTATACACCATAGTCAAGGTACAGAACCACTAAGCCATAACAGCAGTACCTAGAAATGCAATAATAGCTAATATATAGGAATGAATACAAACTGGAGCATGACAATGCAGGTTTACTGAAGTTGATACAATTCCAAAATGGCCAATCACAGATATGTGCGGGAAAAACAGACTATATAAGCCCCATAGGTGGGAATACACAGTATAAATGATTGTAGAACTGACCTGCAGGCAGAATGACAGGAGTAGGAGAGGGTAGTTGCTTTTGAGCACAGAGGTGGGGTGTTGAGGAGTCCAGGTACATGGTCTGGCTCCTAGTCCATAATCATGAGGCCCAACTCATGCAGGGCCAGGTCCTCTGGGGAGCATACAGGGCCGAGGCGTGGGACCGGTTGGCTCATGATCTCACCAGTGCCACAGGGATTCCAAGGACTGGTGAGCAGGTCCATCACCACCATGCGGACCTGAAGAGACGCAAGCAGGACCAACTGAACCTTTGGATCCAGGAGGCCTGGCAAACACCCAACGCCCCACTACTGAGTAAGTAACATTTAATTATGTATGTAAGAAATTAAACTAGCTGATATTATGGAGATGTGTATTCCAATATTACTTCATTTATATTACAGCTGCAGGTGTCCGTTCTGCGAACCGCAGGGCCTATAGCGATAGGCTGGTGCGATTGCACCACCAGGCAGGTCAGTAATCCACTACCAGTAACTGTAAAGAAATATAAAAGTATGACAGTCAGCAAATGAGTGCAGTGTAGTCAGTAAGGAATAAAATCTGCAAGTAGCAGTGTGAAAGTGTATGCAAGTATTGCTTGACTACAAAAATGTGTTTCAGCCTGTAAGTTAAACCAAAAAATGAAACTGTCTGACATATATTCTGAAATAAAAATGCCCTACCTGTAAGAAAATAGTACACAACCTGCAGCAGGCTGAAAAGTATAGCTGCAGAAGATGATGAAATCATGTGTGAAATATATCCTGTGGAAATACTGAAACATGACAGAAGTGAGACTGCTGGAAAGGATTGTAATAACTACAGGTAAAACATGTCAATAAAGCCTAGAAGTAAGTACCATCCTGAATAGTAAAATGAAAGCAAGTGAGAGAGTGTGAGAAAGTGTCATGAATCCAGCAATACAGTAGTAATAACCCCTGAATAAAGTATACTGCAGTCAAGACAGAATGAAATGCATGTGAGATTCAAAACCAAACAGCTAAATCTGTTCAAACTGTTGCTGCATCTGGAATGTGTATCCCAAAATCTGGATATTTTGCTCTCAGTCTGCAATATGCAGATAGGATGATTGTCTGATATACCAAACATCCACACTTGTCTACAGCTATATAAAGCAAATGTAGCAGGATGATGTAGCTGAACAAAGCTAGATATGAATGTGTATGAAGAGCCATAAAATGTATATTGATGTTGCCGTAACAGTCCTATCACCAAGTTGAAATAGTTATCATATAGGAAGCTGTAGTCAGAACAGTAGTGTGTATATAACTGTAGCTATTAGAAATGTACAGCATATGTATTGTTATTCGAAGGTGTTAATATTACTTTCTTTACCCCACCCTATAACCACATATAACCCATTCCACATGAAAATGGTATGTGCAATCACAATTAACACCCCTGGACGTTTGTCCTGTTGGGTCATATATATTTGCATGTCCATTGATGCATCCGCCATGTTCATACATCCACACCTGATGGCCTGTTGCCATCAATTAACACTGCATGTTGTTGGACTGTGTATTTCTGTTCAAATTATGCATGTGTTATGCACGCTGTTCAATGGTGTGAATATCTGGGTGTTTGGTTAATGGGAATACTAATGCATGCTGTTCGAACTAATTGTGAATGGTATTATATGTCACTAACCCAAACTGTCATGACATAATGCAAAACACAGGACGACAGGGAAGGCAGGTTCCAGTGGACCCACCTCTCCCACCTCAGCTGGCGAGTGCACCTGGCACTAGTGCCGAGTCCGGACCCTCTTCCGGTGGCTCTGTGCCACCTGTGGGTGGAAGCGCTGCAGGGGATGGGGCTCGCCCCCCCTCTGCAAGTGTGGCTGGAGGAGAACCACCACCACTCACCCTCCGTAGCATCCGGACTGTGGTGCGTAGGGAGATTCGGGACTCTGTTCTTTAGCCCCTACGCCAGCTCGAGGCATGGGTGGCGCAACTAACGGGCATGCCTGTTGCCCCGCCTACACAGCCCCCAGCACAGCCCCATCCTGGGCAGTGAAGGAACAGTGGCAACTGCCTATGGGTGGGGATATCAGTTCCACTGTTGCCATCTGTGGGCTCATGGGCTCTGGATATCCAAACCTCCATCACCGTCAATTGTGTAACCCCCACACGTGTCATACACTGCCCCTGTATGCGTCTTGTTTGTCTTGTCTGTTTACCTACCCAACCTACCTTGCTAGCTGTACCGACTTCCTTCACCTGACATACCACTCTCACCTGAAAAAAAAAATAAAAAAAGGGCACTCTGTACCCACAAAACAATTACGCCCCATACATAGCTGCCCATTCCGCACACATGTCTGCTGGACATGGAACCTATCAATTACAATTGGCCGTACAACAAGTATTATTGTTGTCCTGACACCTCTCTCAGGGGTGGAAGGTTTCAAATGTCACACCAAATTACATACATATGCACAGCTGTTGCTGATGAAGAAATGGGCAGCTATGGGCCTTACCTACATCCCTCCTGCACATCACAAGCTTGTTTCCCTACTGTCTTACCCTCTTTGTGACCCCTTTTTCACCACTTTCCTGTCTCCCCATTTTCTTTTCTTTCAAAGAAAATAGCGGGTGTCAAAGAAGAGTAAGCACGTTTAAGCGGTTGTAAGCGGTGTGCGCGTGTGCGTGGAGCTAACTGCCAGTGCGCATGCGTGAGCTCCGCTCAAACCAGCGCTAACCCGGTTACAACTGCTTAAAAGTGCCTTAGTCACTTTGATTGACAGGTCTTGTAGTCAGTCCAGAAGCAAAATAAAATCCCACTGGCAGTCCCGAACCCAGGACCTTGGAAACAGTAGTCTGCATGACTTACCACTAAGCCATGACTCTTATACAAGAACATTGTGCTAAAATAAATATATCATGTAATAATAGGAATGACTGTAAAGGGAATATAGATGTGTAGTACACAAAGCATGCCATTTAGAATTACTATCAAAACTAGTGGATTTCCATAATAGTAGTGTGTGAACAGAAACAGCCATGCTAGTTGGTAGCTAGTAGGTAATAATGTCACTATAGCACATTGCAAGCCACACACATACTCACAGCAGGATAATCACTGCACATACCCCACAACCTCTTACAGGAACACATCTGGACCAAGTAATAAAATATGTGGAGCAAAGGCCCAAAACCAGGGACACATTACAAAAAATGTTACAACAAATGCAGACAGTTCAGAGAGTAACAGGGTCTGCATTTTGTGGGATGTTTGGAAGGGTATGAAGTCTGAAACTTGAATGTTTGTTACCGTATTCTGACTTGAGCCCAGAGTGATTTGCCAGAAAAAGGTGTGCATGAGATATTGACCAAAATATGAGGCAGAAATGTGGACAACCTGCAAATATCTGTACACATGACGGTTCTGACACCACCATATTGGAATAGTTAAGAGTCTAGACATAGCAACAGTGAATGACTTACAGGGATGCCCCACAGCCTCCATGTGAAATGTACAAACAGTAGGCAGAAAGGTGTAACACATGCAATGGTAACTATGGAGTCCTGAAAGTATTCACCACTTGCATGGCAGAAAAAGTGTAGTAATACATATGCTCATGCTAACCCACAGTCACAACTGCAGCATACCAGACATTTTAATGGGTGTACCCCACTGATATGTACCATTCCATGAGGCAGATAACAGATGAACCTGAAAGTCTCTGGGGCCTGCTCAGCAGCGTACTCAAATACCCTAATAGATGCCAACCCCCACATGGGCTGACAAATCTGGATATTTTGCTCTCAGTCTGCAATATGCAGATAGGATGATTGTCTGATATACCAAACATCCACACTTGTCTACAGCTATATAAAGCAAATGTAGCAGGATGATGTAGCTGAACAAAGCTAGATATGAATGTGTATGAAGAGCCATAAAATGTATATTGATGTTGCCGTAACAGTCCTATCACCAAGTTGAAATAGTTATCATATAGGAAGCTGTAGTCAGAACAGTAGTGTGTATATAACTGTAGCTATTAGAAATGTACAGCATATGTATTGTTATTCGAAGGTGTTAATATTACTTTCTTTACCCCACCCTATAACCACATATAACCCATTCCACATGAAAATGGTATGTGCAATCACAATTAACACCCTGGACGTTTGTCCTGTTGGGTCATATATATTTGCATGTCCATTGATGCATCCGCCATGTTCATACATCCACACCTGATGGCCTGTTGCCATCAGTTAACACTACATGTTGTTGGACTGTGTATTTCTGTTCAAATTATGCATGTGTTATGCACGCTGTTCAATGGTGTGAATATCTGGGTGTTTGGTTAATGGGAATACTAATGCATGCTGTTCGAACTAATTGTGAATGGTATTATATGTCACTAACCCAAACTGTCATGACATAATGCAAAACACAGGACGACAGGGAAGGCAGGTTCCAGTGGACCCACCTCTCCCACCTCAGCTGGCGAGTGCACCTGGCACTAGTGCCGAGTCCGGACCCTCTTCCGGTGGCTCTGTGCCACCTGTGGGTGGAAGCGCTGCAGGGGATGGGGCTCGCCCCCCCTCTGCAAGTGTGGCTGGAGGAGAACCACCACCACTCACCCTCCGTAGCATCCGGACTGTGGTGCGTAGGGAGATTCGGGACTCTGTTCTTTAGCCCCTACGCCAGCTCGAGGCATGGGTGGCGCAACTAACGGGCATGCCTGTTGCCCTGCCTACACAGCCCCCAGCACAGCCCCATCCTGGGCAGTGAAGGAACAGTGGCAACTGCCTATGGGTGGGGATATCAGTTCCACTGTTGCCATCTGTGGGCTCATGGGCTCTGGATATCCAAACCTCCATCACCGTCAATTGTGTAACCCCCCCCACACGTGTCATACACTGCCCCTGTATGCGTCTTGTTTGTCTTGTCTGTTTACCTACCCAACCTACCTTGCTAGCTGTACCGACTTCCTTCACCTGACATACCACTCTCACCTGAAAAAAAAAATAAAAAAAGGGCACTCTGTACCCACAAAACAATTACGCCCCATACATAGCTGCCCATTCCGCACACATGTCTGCTGGACATGGAACCTATCAATTACAATTGGCCGTACAACAAGTATTATTGTTGTCCTGACACCTCTCTCAGGGGTGGAAGGTTTCAAATGTCACACCAAATTACATACATATGCACAGCTGTTGCTGATGAAGAAATGGGCAGCTATGGGCCTTACCTACATCCCTCCTGCACATCACAAGCTTGTTTCCCTACTGTCTTACCCTCTTTGTGACCCCTTTTTCACCACTTTCCTGTCTCCCCATTTTCTTTTCTTTCAAAGAAAATAGCGCGGGTGTGCGCAAGAGTAAGCACGTTTAAGCGGTTGTAAGCGGGTGTGCGCTTGTGTGCGTGGAGCTAACTGCCAGTGCGCATGCGTGAGCTCCGCTCAAACCAGCGCTAACCCGGTTACAACTGCTTAAAAGTGCCTTAGTCACTTTGATTGACAGGTCTTGTAGTCAGTCCAGAAGCAAAATAAAATCCCACTGGCAGTCCCGAACCCAGGACCTTGGAAACAGTAGTCTGCATGACTTACCACTAAGCCATGACTCTTATACAAGAACATTGTGCTAAAATAAATATATCATGTAATAATAGGAATGACTGTAAAGGGAATATAGATGTGTAGTACACAAAGCATGCCATTTAGAATTACTATCAAAACTAGTGGATTTCCATAATAGTAGTGTGTGAACAGAAACAGCCATGCTAGTTGGTAGCTAGTAGGTAATAATGTCACTATAGCACATTGCAAGCCACACACATACTCACAGCAGGATAATCACTGCACATACCCCACAACCTCTTACAGGAACACATCTGGACCAAGTAATAAAATATGTGGAGCAAAGGCCCAAAACCAGGGACACATTACAAAAAATGTTACAACAAATGCAGACAGTTCAGAGAGTAACAGGGTCTGCATTTTGTGGGATGTTTGGAAGGGTATGAAGTCTGAAACTTGAATGTTTGTTACCGTATTCTGACTTGAGCCCAGAGTGATTTGCCAGAAAAAGGTGTGCATGAGATATTGACCAAAATATGAGGCAGAAATGTGGACAACCTGCAAATATCTGTACACATGACGGTTCTGACACCACCATATTGGAATAGTTAAGAGTCTAGACATAGCAACAGTGAATGACTTACAGGGATGCCCCACAGCCTCCATGTGAAATGTACAAACAGTAGGCAGAAAGGTGTAACACATGCAATGGTAACTATGGAGTCCTGAAAGTATTCACCACTTGCATGGCAGAAAAAGTGTAGTAATACATATGCTCATGCTAACCCACAGTCACAACTGCAGCATACCAGACATTTTAATGGGTGTACCCCACTGATATGTACCATTCCATGAGGCAGATAACAGATGAACCTGAAAGTCTCTGGGGCCTGCTCAGCAGCGTACTCAAATACCCTAATAGATGTCAAGGCCCACACCGTGGCCAGACCACACTGCATGCTGTAACACCCTAGCAGATATAGCAAGCATTCCAAGGTGTGAATGTACATGGAAAATAGGAAAGCTACAGCAGCACACTACAGTCAGGACACCTAGCAGGCATACAAGTAGTGACTGTAAAGGGCAAATATTGAAGCCTTGGCAACAAAGTGCAAACAAAAGTGAAAGGAAAGCACACGCACACACATTAACAGTAGTAGTAGTTGTAGGTGTCAGTGTACATACACAGTTAGTACAGGAAACTGGAGAAATGAATGGAGGAATGTTAATCTACAACACACCTGGAAATATGAGAAAGATACCAACCTTTACACTCACAGAACATTGTCCACAGCATAACAGCATGGTCCCTGCCCTTAAAATCTGAAAGGGCTACGCATATCTCACATACCTTTTTATAGCACTGTTCTGAAATCACAGTGAGAACTGCAATCAGTACACAACTGGCTGCATGCAATTAGCAAATGCTGGCTAACAATTGGTGCAGAGGCCATCACATGGGCATATGCAGATACCTACAAAAGTATGCTGTACTCCCAGTCCACACATGCAATACTTTCATTGCACCCTGAGAAGGACGTGAGAGACAGACAGACAGAGAGAGAGAGAAAGAGAGAGACAGAGACAGAGACAGAGAAAATTGCAATTAAGCAGACACAAACAAATTGTTCAGCAACAGCCACCTGAAAGCTGACAACTGGGAAGTGGAGCAGCAGGACAGAGAACCAGATGGCAACACAAGCAGCTGTGACAAACACAGGTAATGTAAAGTAATACTATAAAGGTCTACATACTGTGAACCCTCCATATGTGTCATTGGTCTGTATCCATATGTATATGAAGATGTGTAAAGGGCAGGGGACATACAGCAACTATCAGTGAAGGCTGTACATACATTTGTATGTGAGAGCATCTATGTGCACATATCAATGTTGGTTGATTGTAGGTTGTAGTGCCATGTACAAAGTAGGTTTCACAGTTATGTATGTTTAGCAGTATGTTAGTGTGTGTATACAGTATGGTAGACAAACATGTTGATATACCTGTCTATCATATGGATACATATATGTCAACATATGTATGTATATATATATATATATATATATATATATATATATATATATATATATATGATATGCATATATGTATACATACATAGAGAGAGAGATGTAGGAATACATAGACAGATGTAGATAGAATATTGTACAAACATATATATGTAATGCACACATACAGATATAGATATATGTAGATACATATACATAGACAGACTGATCTGACTATCTACAGGTATGACTGTATATGACGACCTTCAACACACCCTGTCCCACCCCCTCTGTCACTCTCACCCCCTCTGTGTCCCCCCTCCACATCTATAGCAATATCTAACAGCCACCTGAAAGCTGACAACTATATATATATATATATATATATATATATATATATATATATATATATATTGAGAGAGAGAGATGTATATAAATTCTGAGTGAGGCACATGTGTACAGATGTATTGCAACTGATGCCTGGTGACAAAGGCATGGAGTGAACACCAGTGTCAAAACCGGAGTACCATACCACATTTCAAATCACCTACACCAGTAACCACCAGATATGTGATTGGCTGCCCACCACTGCATGTTTCAGGGGTGAACAGGGTCATAAATGTGTACAATAGTGGCCCCAATGATATTCACAGTGGCACACTATCCCTGGAATACCTGCACATGGTATGTGTCAGCGAACATGGTGTGTCACCTATGGACATGTAGGTCGGTGTACCCCTCCACACCACATAATGGATGCCATGGTATGGACCTCACATAACAGCTACAGATATGGAGAAGGACACAGTGACATGTACAACACTGTGACAATGCACTCAAACACATTACCAATGCACAGTGACTGACAACACCACAGAGTACACATATATCACAGATATGCTCAGAATTAGTCCAAAATGATACAAAAATCACTGAACCCACAGACATTGCCAACATACTGGCAGACAGGTTCAGTGCAAACTTCACCCCCCTCTCCCCCCCTAAAGGAGAGATAACTATCCCAGCCGAGTGTAGCCTCCCGGACATCTCAAATGCGCAGGTGAAAGCTGCTCTCTCTAAAGCTAAAAACACAGCATCAATGGGACCGGATGGTGTCCCCGGCTGTGTGCTACGAAGCTAAATGAGGAATTAAACCCGCATAAGGCAGCTGTTTAATCTCAGCCTTACCACAGGATACGTGCCCAAGGAGTGTGACGGCAACTGTGGTCCCACTCCACAAAGGTGGCGCCTCACGGACCCTGGTAATTACCGCCCCATAAGCTTAACAAGTCTAGTCTGCAAAGCTATGGAGAGGATCATAATGGAGCTCATAAACAAAGATATAGGGACTTGCAGACATTGGACCCGACCCAGTTTGGCTTTGTCAAGGGAAGATCATGCCTTTTGAACTTGGTCGACTTCTTCAAATAGTCACCAAGGCCATTGATGAGGAAAGGCAGTCCATACAGCCTACCTTGACCTTGCAAGGCTTTACACAATACCCCACTCGGGTATTGTAGAAAACTTACCAGCTTAAATGTAAACCCATATGTCACAAGATGGGTTGCAAACTGGCTTAAGGACAGAACCCACAGGGTTAGAGTTGCTGGCGCTGTGTCAGACTCCAAGCCGGTCACAAGTGGTGTCCCACAGGGCTCGGTCCTGCCCCTATTGTTTGGCATCTACTTCTCAGAAGTACAGGCCAACATGGGAGGACTTTGCTGACAAAGTTTGCAGATGACTGCAAACTGGGCGCCATAGTGGAAAGTGCATCGGACACTGATATCCTTCAGAAGGGACTCACGGAAACAGATAGCTGGTGCCAGAGCCATGGCCTGAAGTTAAACGCCAAAAATGTATAGTCATACCCTTCGGGAAAAACAAGGTAACCCCAAGCTACCATATAGGTGGCAATCCACTAAGCACAGAAGAGGTTATCAGGGACCTGGGGACCCAGGTTGACAGTGGCCTTTCTTTGACACTCACATTGCTAAAGTGGTTAGAAAGACCTTCTACATTGCCCACCTGATCATGAAGGGATTCACATCCAGATCTAGTGAGGTCATTGTTCCCTGTACTCTTCACTTATCAGACCAATGATCGAGTACAATGCCCCATTCGGGATGTATCTCACCCGACATCTGCAGCAATTGGAGAGACCCCAAAAGTTCCTCACCAAAAGGATAAAGGGACTCCAAAATCTGTCATATGCTGCCAGATTGAAGAAACTCCAGCTCTATTCAGTCGCATACCGTCTGCTCAGAGGTGACATGTGCCTGACATACAAGGCCATGTCCAACCCGAATTAATGGACATGCTCCACCTCAAAAATCCAAATCCACCAAAACCACTAGAGCAAGCGACTTAAACCTTAGCACGGATATAAATAGGACGTGCTGGAGGGATAGATTTATCACTCAGAGACTCCCTATGCTGTGGAATAAAATCCCGGTCCATGTGAGGCAGAGCACCTCGCTGACTCTGTTCAAGAGAAATCTAGACCTGTGGATGGGAGATCGTAGGTTTACCCCGGGAATCATCTCTGGGTCACTGCTGGACAGAGGCACAACAAACTAATGGGCACAGTATTTTTTCATATAAGGGGTGGCGTAAGCCACAATAATTTGGGCTAGGCTTATAAATGCCTTAGGGCAGATAGCCTAGTATAAACCTATGAACCTATGAACCTATATACTACCCACATAGAGGTTACCACTCCCGGATTTACATATGTAATTCACACCCATGACAGATGTCCAACAACCATAGTAACACCTCACACCATCCACAACCTAAATGACTGCTGTGTGTCGTCCGTGCCACTGCAGTAGAGTGCACATGTGGAGGTAAAAGTTCCTACCCACAGATAAGACATACCCTGCAATAAGCCACACAGTGTTAAGAAGCAAGACTCCCCATGAGTACGTCACACATACCCCTGCTGAATGTTAGTCAGATAGGTAATATTCCATATGAGTCACCCTGTGTAACTGTGTGACAGCAGCAGGTACCATCACACCACATGTGTCACAATGGTCAGGGTAGCAGAACAGTATGCTGCTGTAATCCCAGGGGCAATAGCATATTGTATAGTATTGTATTGTAATGTAATGTATTGTGTTGTATTGTATTGGTATGTTGAGGTGCCTCCTTCGTGGAGTGGAACCACTGCTGCTGTGTGCCAGTGTACAGGTACATATCCTGTAGTCAGGCTAGTGTTACATAGCACTTCTATATGTGTGTTTAGCTCCTGTCAGAGTTTATGTAGCATGCAACTGGGGATACCATCAGGTCCCATTCATGTTGTGTATTCTGCTGTCCTGAGGGTGGCTCTCACCTGGACATCTGTGATGACAGGGAGGTTACAGTCAGCTGGGATAACTATGTCTTATTCTGGGGGAGAGGGTGGGGTGACACCTGCACTGAACCTGTCTGCCACAATGTTGTCAATATCTGTGGTGTCAGTGAAATATTTGTTGTTGTGTACTAACTATGGGCATAGAGGATGGATCCTGACCAGGTTGCTAACATAACTGAAGAAGGCCTTCTGGTTATCTGTAGTGTCCCTCTTGATTTCCCTCTCAAAGTTGCCCATGGACGTTTGTATGATGGAAAATAGATCCCTACTAGTGCTGCTCAGACATGCCCTCCCTTTATGGAAGTATGCTCTGTCTTGCAGTAGCTTCCATCTTTTGTAATACAATCTGTCTATGGCTGGGGTCCACCAGACAGGATGCTGTCCCTTTGTGGAGAGTGTCTTGGTCATATATGGGATTGCATGATCCATGCATTCTCAGAGATGTCTGTAGAAAGCAATTGTGTAGGGGTCAGCATTGTGGGTTGTATCTGCCACTGGCCCAGTGGGCTGAAAGGATACCATGTCACTGTTACAAAGTGTAAAGTTTGCATCTGTAATGTTATTCACTATAGTCGTTTGTGCTGGTGGTGGAGGTGGGATATGTATATCCAGGGCAATCAGTGTGTGGTCAGCTCACAGTAGTTGATGATGTAGGCCATACAGTACCTAGATACAAACCCCCAGAGTGAGGAGGTGCTCTTGACCTGAATCAGTGTTCTGACTGCTGTGGTTTGGTAGTATGTCGTATGGAGTGTGCCAGGTACTGTTGCACAGTTGCTGGCTGAGCTCTGATACCTGGCCATTTACATGTGTATCCACTAACAGACAGACAGATGCTATATATGTGAGATATGTTGTATCATAACAGTCGAGTAGCATGTGTAGTATGTGTGCCAAATTCTGCTGGCATATATTGCTGATATCAGGTTATTTTCTTTCTCAGGTACATGGCCCACCCACGGCATCCTAATTACTCCACAGCTGAGGATGAGGAGATACACCAGAGCCTGGTGCGGGATTATGCAAAATACTCTTTTCCTGCACCAGCCAGAATCAGCAGGAGAGGGCTGCACTGTGGCAAGACCTTGTCCGTCGGGTAAATGACATAGGCACACATAATAGGACATATGAGCAGGTACGACATCACTTCAGTGATTTAATCAGACATGTCCATCAGTGTGCATTGGATATCCACAGGCAACAGGTCGCCACAGGTGGTGGGGTGGCTACACATCCCCCACTCACCAGACTGGAGGGACTACTCATGAGTGTAGTGGCTCCAGTCCACCAGCAACAACAACAGCAGCAGACATGCATTATGATGGAGGCAGGAGCCACGCAGCAGCAAGACAGTGAACGTGCAGGTAATATGCCATATGTATAGTTGACTGTTGTGTACACTGGTAGTTAATGCATGTGTGAGGTGTGTCCTTGGTTTGTAGCTGTCACCATAGTATATAATGTGCAAGTGTGATATCCTCAATATTAGCAGCTGACCTGTGAAAGACTGTTGTACTACTGACCTGTATCATACTCAATAACAATGGCACAGTTGTGCCCACTGACATTAGTTTCTTCACGTCTGCAGGTCCCTCTGGTATAACAGCAATGCAGCCTATCCATGCTGGTGAGTGTGTATTAACAATTCCTGCAATAGTTTTGATAGTAATAGTAGTATTTGGCTCACTTAGTAGTGCTCTTTGTATGTATGTAGGTGTGTCTGTCTTTGTGTTGATATCACACATACTGAGTACTGTACTATTGTGTGAAACTGTGTGCATGTGTGCATGTGTACATTAGTGCACCTGTGCATGTGTGCATGTGTGCACCTGTGCATGTGTGCATGTGTACATTAGTGCACCTGTGCATGTGTGCATGTGTGCATGTGTGCACCTGTGCATGTGCGCATGTGCGCATGTGTGCACCTGTGCATGTGTGCACGTGTGCATGTGTACATTAGTGCACCTGTGCATGTGTGCATGTGTGCATGTGTGCACCTGTGCATGTGTGCATGTGTGCACCTGTGCATGTGTACACCTGTGCATGTGTGCATGTGTGCATGTGTGTGCATGTGTGCACCTGTGCATGTGTACACCTGTGCATGTGTGCATGTGTGCATCACTGGTGATGTGTAGACATTGTAAACTGTGTTTCCTGTTTCCCTCCCACAGGTTCTGGTGCTGCTCTGGTGTCATGTAGCAGGAACCTGAATCAGGTGCCGTGGGTACTGATAATGATGACATCTGTGTAATGGCACAGGATGGTATGCCAGGGTCTGCCATTGTTCAGACGATTGACAGTACACAGCTGTCGACCCCATCAATGCGCACAGTTATCCTGCCAATACACCCTTTGTCACCAATGTCCCTAGGTGATGGACAGCATACAGTCGGCATTGACCAGGGTAATGTGGTATCTGTGGCACATGCCTCCCCACACAGCAGCCATGGGCATGGCCCAGAGATGGTACCACACAGACAGATGTCCAGGGGTTCTCGTGGGAGCATCCGTGGGCATACTGCCCCTGTCAGACGTGCCCACAGAGGTCTTACAACCTCAGCTATGTTTCGGGCTGTCATGCAGGCACAGTCACGTATGGAATGGTACACCAGACAGGGTCTGAGGGAGCTGACAGCATGTCACACAGCCATGACTGACAGTATGCGTGACATTGCGGCTGCCATCCGTGATTTCACCGATGTCATAGACAGACATTGTGGGGACATATCAGACCGGTTCCACAACTACATGTCCATGAGCCAGGGCGATGGTGGGCGGTTGAGGCGTCGACGTGGCCATATGCCAGCAACAGCAGCAGCTGGCAGTCATCGTGGATGACAACAGGGCCGTGGCCGCCCCCATAGTGCCAGCAGCAGCCCCAGCAATGCTGGGTCTGTGCTGTCATCAGACCACCCCAGGAGACCACGTGCACGTGGCTCTGGCCAGGCCCGACAGGGATCTGTGTCCAGTCAATGAACACATGCTTCTGATGACAGTACCCAGTCTGGGTTGGTACCAGATACGGTCCGTAGCACCCCTGCAAGGCACAGGTACCGTGTCCGTGGCCAGAGACACTGATCTGTATGACCTGGCAGGTACAGTCTGCGGCTGTCCACAAACACCAGTATATGGCAGCCATGAGGTGGAACTGTGTGCATCCATGCACACACATACAAATTGACAACACCTAGGGCTGCCGCATACATGCCCACACTGCATCAACATTGCCCCACCTTCTACTGCTGTCCCTCACCAACACACATACACATACATGTCAATCGGTGGTATCGGTGGCTGACTCAGGCATACCAAGTTCACACCCTGTGCATATGATGAAACTGTGCCACCTCCTGCAATCTGTAACAACTGTGCAGGTACAGGTTAACATGTTGCTGATGCACAGGGTGACCACATAGATGTGTAGTAATAGTATCATGTTAACAGTACTGTGTGCTGAATTAATTGTGGGTATATCACAGCATGCCTGATGCAGTAAGTGTGTGATTGTCATGTACTGTTGTCTACACCCATGGTAAGTACCATAGTGTATCATCTGCACATGTTGGCATACTGGTGGTAATGATGTCAACAGAAGGCTACATACATAGGTAGCACAGGGGATAAGGTAATGAATGTAGTAATACGCAATGATGGACATGTAAATTGCAAGTGGCATGTTGCCCACACTGGACTCTGCAATGCATATGTTTGAGGATGTTGATATGTGTGCAGTACTACACGACTGGTACAGGACACACAGGAGCACCCTAGCACTGCATGCTCACATCTCATACCATGCTAGACAGCCCCAACACACAAAACTAACTGTCACAGGAGGGAGAGTCCCCATATATGTCAGGGATACTGTGGTGGCAGGCCAGGTAGCATACATCCTACTAAGTATGGAACCACTAAATGAAGGCTCAGTGTCTGTTATTTGACATGTGTATTACTGCAGGTATGAGCACATGGGTTTCCATCCAGTTATTGTACATCCTGACAGTACATGGTCTGTACACTTGTGTGTGCTGAGACTGGACCCTAGCCATCTGACCCGTGTATTTCCATGTACATGTGCATAGTGCCTGCATATTTGCAGTGTTACCTACTGGAAGTGGTACAGCTAGTTTGTTGTACAATGGACTACATGCAGCCCTGTTTACTGTAGCTTTGTTTGCATGCATGTTTGCTTGCAATTACCCTGAAATACTGATCACACCTGCAATGCATAGTTATAGAGCTTCTGTGGACTCCTAGTGCCATCTGCATAGCTTACTATATGTATGTCCATGTCCCACTTGACAGGATGTCACTGTTTGTCCTGTTCACATGTACATTGCCTGTGACACAGTGCATATGACTTACCTGGCATGTGTCCACATGAGCAGTCATATATGCTACTGCTAACTAATCACAGGCACTACACCTTCATATATTCATCTTCTGTTGAACTACCTGCTTCGCTAGGGACGGCCTGCACCTGTCATCCCTGGGCTTTCAGATACTGGCAAAGGCTCTTGCTACCCCCATAGTGCCTATGTTAGGCAAGGCTCAAATGACAAACCCACCTTCATAGGTATCACAAGGTATAAGAAACTAAGAGTAATGCTACCCAACACCAGAAGTCTAAACCTCCAGATGCATACACCCGAAACTCTCCTTGGCATGGAGAACATCGATATCTGTGCAGTAACAGATGCCTGGTTCAGGGATACTGAGAGCACACCAGCACTACCAGGTTTAACCTGGTTGATTTCTTTGAAACAGTCACCAAGGCCATTGACGAGGGGAAGGTGGTTCACACAGCCTACCTGGACCTCGCAAAAGCCTTCACAACAATACCCCACTTGGGCATGCTAGAGAAGCTCACCAGCATAAATATAAGCCCCTATGTCACTAGATGGATTGCACAGTGGCTCAAGGACAGAACCCACATGGTTAGAATTGCTGGAGCCATGCCAGACTCCAAACCAGTTACGAGTTGTGTCCCACAAGGCTCAGTCCTGGGACCTCTCTTGTTTGGTATATATTTATTGGAGGTACAGGCCAACATGGATGGACTGTGGCTGACCAAATATGCAGATGACTGCGAACTGGCCACCATAATCGACTCTCCAGCCGACACAAGCATCTTCCAAAGGGGCATCATAGAAACAGACATCTTGTGCCAGAGCCATGGCCTTCAGCTGAACAGTGTTTAGAAAGGGAAATGTGCATCCTGTAGTCTGTTCACCAAGTTGCCAAAAGGGACATTTCCCTCACACACACTAACCCCCCTCAGCCAAAAACACACACTTGCCATTTGCAGGATTCAAACCCCTATCCGACTATGTTATGACACTCGAGATGGACACATTAGCAGAGTGTGCTATTTGCATTACTAGAAGATTTGCCTTCTCTTGCTGTACTTATAGGGTGCTGACATCATCAGTGTTTAGAAAGGGAAATGTGCATCCTGTAGTCTGTTCTCCTAGTTGCCAAAAGGGACATTTCCCTCACACACACTAACCCCTCGCAGCCAAACACACACACTTGCAGGATTCAAACCCCTACCTCACTACGTTATGATACTTAAGATGGACGCATTAGCGGAGTGTGCTATTTGCATCACTGGGAGGTGTTTCTTCTCCTACTTTACTTATAGAGTGCTGACATCATCGGTGTTTAGAAAGGGGAATATGCATCCTGTAGTCTGTTCTCCTAGTTGTCAAAAGGGACACTTCACTCACACACAATTGCATACATACTAACCCCCCTCAGCCAAACACACACACTTGCCATTTGCAGGATTTAAACCCCTACCTAACTATGTTATGACACTTGAGACGGACGCATTAGCGGAGCATGCTATTCACATTACTGGGAGGTTTCCCTTCTCCTGCTATACTTATAGAGTGCTGACATCATCGGTGTTTAGAAAGGGGAATGTGCATCCTGTAGTGTGTTTTCCCAGTTGCCAAAAGGGACATTTTTCTCCCACAGACTTACACACACACCAACCCCACTCACACACAATGAGCATTTGCAGGATTTAAACTCCTATCTAACTATGTTATGACACTTGAAACAGACGCATTAGCGGAGCACGCTATTCACATTACTGGGAAGTTTTCCTTCTCCTGCTATACTTATAGAGTGCTGACATCATCAGTGTTTTGAAAGGGGAATGTGCATCCTGTAGTGTGTTTTCCCAGTTGCCAAAAGGGACATTTTTTTCCCACAGACTTACACACACACCAACCCCACTCACACAGCATTTGCAAGATTCAAACCCCTATCTAACTATGTTATGACACTTGTGACGAAAGCAATAGCAGAGTGCATTATTCACATTACTGGTAGGCTTGTTTTCTCCTGCTGTACTTATAGGGTGCTGACATCATCGGTGTTTAGAAAGGGGAATGTGCATCCTGTGGGGAGGCAGACACCAAGCACACTCTGGCTAAGCTGTCATTCCCTAGGGCAAACAGCCTAGTGTTGACCTCTACACCCATATGTTTAATTGTCAAATGCACATTATTTGTTGCTGATAGACTGTTTGCACATCTTTATTGCCATAGCATTCCCTGTTTGTATGAACAACTTGTGCATCTGCGGAAGATGTTTGCATATGGGAGGGATCCACTATATCACGTATGTCTCTGTAGTCATTTAACTGTGTGCACTGGGCAGACTGCTGTAATGTGGTTGGTTCCTGGAATAACATGTAAAAATACCAGATATGTGTGTCCAACTGCTAAACTGAGATTTGGCCTAAGTGTGTGAGCATGCCCAGTTCAGCCTTCCCATGGCATGTTGGCTGACATATGTCTCATTTATCAAAGTGTGTGAGCATGCCCAGTGTGAGCATTCCATATGTTGGACTCTGCAGCCCACCACATTTGTGGATGAGTGTGAACTTCAACAAATATCACCCGTTTATGGTTGTGTGTTGTGTGTCATGTTGTGTAGTTACTGTACAACTGCTTTGTGTGTGAACACAACAGGATTATACTGTGCCTGCAGTGTTTGCATGGGATACTTTGCATACAGTTGTCAACATCCTTTCACACTGACCTAACACTGTAGTACTGTATAGTGTACTGGTAGTACTTTGACTGTGGTGGACAGTATCCTGGGCTTTGGTGCTATCACTGCTTTGCATTTTGATAGTGAGCAAAACAGCCTGGTTAGGGGCCAGTTGTGTACATCTGACCATGTTGCATTCTGTTCAGATATGAACTACTTAAACCAGGCTTGTCCAACATTGGTAGTGTATTCCACAACATAGGTGTACATTTGCAAACACTAGCGATGTGCCCTAGTCCATGTCTAATGCTAGTTGGAGAGTGTTTGTCCTTCAACACACATTGTAAGTGGAGTTTGCCATGACATATGTCATGGTTAGTATACTGTGCCTCTGTCTACCTGTGACATGACAGTGATACCCAGGATAAAGCTACCATCTCCCATCCACTCATCAAGACTCCTATTGAGGAAAATTGATAAGTGACTCTATGGGTAGCCTGTACTGGGAGTTCACTCATGGGTGGGTGTGGCTTCTGTGTTATGGATCATGCAGTACAGCTTGTCCAATGTAAGTCAGTGCTGGGGTTCAGGTCTCTCATGTGCATAGCTCACTGCCATTCAGATTGTACAAGGTGCAGCATGTTTATTGATACCAGCAACACAGGCAACACATGGCATCTGTGCAAGCTCTTTGATACTCCTGGTGAGGTACTGTTGGGGACTTTACGGTTGATGGAGGTGCCTGCTGAGGTACATCCCACAGGGGCTATTGTAGTCAATTGTACCGCTGATGAAGGATGACTGCAGAGCCACAATGACCTCCCCTTATCTAGATCTGACAACCTTCATGATTAGGTGGGTATATGGTATGTTTCTGTAAACACTACAGCACATGTTTGTCCAATGCAGGATATCTATCACCTTGTGTCCCCAGGTCTCTCATTACATGTTAACTACATAATGGGTTAACACCTATGTGGTAATTGGTGGGCACTTACTGTATATCCATGGGGGTTGACTATACACTTTTCTGCAATTAGCTTGCTGACATGGCTATGACACCAGTTGTCTGTTTCTATGTGGCCCTTTTGTGGGATGCTTGTGTCAGCTGGTGGATCATATGTGGTGAGCAGTTTGTAGTCCTCTGCAAACATGTTCAGACACAGTCCTTCCATGTTTGCCTGTACCTATGGGACATATATACCAGACGAGGGAGATCCCAGGACCAAGCCTTGTGGGATGCCAGTTATATCTGGTTTGTAATCTGACATGGCTGCAGCATGTCTGACCATGTCTGTTCTGTCCTTGGTCTGGTTTGCAACGCCTCTACTGACATAGGGGTTTATATTTAAGCTGGTGAGCTTATCTATAATGAACATGTAGGGTATTGTATAGAAGCCTTTGCAAGGTCCAGCTACGCTGTGTGGACCACATTGCCCTCATCAATGACCTTAATGACTGTTTCAATTGAGTCAAACATGTTTAGGGGCAGGATCTGCACTTAAGAAAGCCACACTGGGTAGGGTCCGGTGTCAGTAGGTCCCCAATATCTTTATGTCTGTGGTACATGCTGATCCTTTCCATAGCTGTGCAGACCGAGCTTCTCATGATTCTGGGGTAGTAGTTTTCAATATCCATTCAGGCAACAGCTTTGTTGAGAAGGACCACTGTTGTACACTGCTCTTTGGGTACATATTCTGTGGTAAGGCTGACATTGAGCAGTAGTGTGATTTGGCATTCCATTCATCTTGGAGTCCATGTTGCACTCAGCCCAGGACACCATCTCATACCATTGCTGCTGTGTGTTTTGCTTTGTAGATGCTGGCTGTTACCTCAGCATCTGCAATGTCAGGGGGCCAGCAGTCTGCTGGGATAGATATTCTGCATTCGGGGGGGGGGGGGGTTGCACTGCACCTGTCAGGATGTATGCTGGCAATATGTGTGTGTGTGTTTGTGATATTTGTGTGATTCAGAGCATATCTGTGAATTTCTAACATGGTTCCTACCATCAGTCGTGAAAGCCTTGGGATTATCCTTAATGTCCTGTACAATTTGTATCTTCATAGGTTCATACTAGGCTATCCACCCTAGGGCATTTGTTAGCCTAGCCAGAGTGTGTGTGGCTTTTGCCACCCCTTGCTATGTGAATATTATGGCCAAAAAAGTGTATAGTCATACCCTTCGGGAAAAACAAGGTAACCCCAAGCTACCATATAGGTGGCAACCCACTAAGCACAGAAGAGGTTATCAGGGACCTGGGGACCCAGGTTGACAGTGGCCTCTCGTTTGACGCTCACGTTGCTAAAGTGGTTCGAAAGACCTTCTACATTGCCCACCTGATCATGAAGGGATTCACATCCAGATCAAGTGAGGTCATTGTTCCCCTGTACTCTTCATTTATCAGACCAATGATCGAGTACAATGCCCCATTCGGGATGTATCTCACCCGACACCTGCAGCAATTGGAGAGACCCCAAAGTTCCTCACCAAAAGGATAAAGGGACTCCAAAACCTGTCATATGCTGCCAGACTGAAGAAACTCCAACTTTATTCAGTTGCATACCGTCTGCTCAGAGGTGACCTGTGCCTGACATACAAGGCCATGACCAACCCGAATTAATGGACATGCTCCACCTCAAAAATCCAAATCCACCAAAACCACTAGAGCAAGAGACTTAAACCTTAGCACGGATATAAATAGGATGTGCTGGAGGGATAGATTTATCACCCAGAGACTCCCCATGCTGTGGAATAAAATCCCGGTCCATGTGAGGCAGAGCACCTCACTGGCTCTGTTCAAGAGAAATCTTGACCGGTGGATGGGAGATTGAAGGTTTACCCCGGGAATCATCTCTGTGTCACTACTGGACAGAGGCACAACAAACTAATGGGCACAGTATTTCTAACATAAGGGGCGACGTAAGCCACATAACTTTGGGCTAGGCTTATAAATGCCCTAGGGCAGTTAGCCTAGTATAAACCTATGAACCTATGAACCTATTTATGATTTGCTTTGCTGTGCCTCTGTTTGGACATGACACAGTGAAGACCCCCAGTGTAACTCTACAATCATCCATCCACTTGGCAAGATTCCTGTTGAAGAGTGTCAGTGAGGGGCTCTGCCTAACATGGTGTGGGATTCTGGTCCAGGGTGTGGAGAGCCTCTGGATTATGTATCTGTCCCACCAGCACATCCTATTTCATTATTTGTTGAGGTTGACATCTCTCACTCTCACAGCTCCGATGGCTTTGAGTTTTCTGGGGTGGAGCACATCCTTTACTCCTGTGTTGAGCATGGCCTTCTACAACAGGCATGCAATGCCTCTGTGTAGGCAGTATGTGACTGCATTTAGCTCGGGTGTCTACAGCCAGGCAGCATATGACATATATTTGAGACCCTTTATCCTCTTGATGAGGTACCTTTGAGGTCTTTCTAACTGCTGCAGGTGTCAGGTAAGGTACATCCCATATGAGGCACTGTACTAGATTATGGGTGTGATAAGAGAACAGTATAGGGGCACAATGACCTCTGTTGACGTAGATGTGAATCCTTTCCTGATACGGTGTCAAATGTAGACAGTCTTCCTAGCCACATTGGCAATGTGGGTGTCACATAACAGGTTACTGTCCACTTGTGTCCCTAGGTCCCTGGTTACTCCTTCCATACATAATAGTTTACCACCTATGTGGTAATTTGTGGTACCTTGTTTGGTATTTGGTGGGACATTCATACTGTCCAGTGTCTTCAGGATGGCTTGTTGGGGTTCCTGTGTGTGAGAGTGTGGTCTGTACCATGCTACAGACTGTACAGCAGTCTTGCCTACAGTTAGTTGCACATGGGTGGACTCCAATGCCTTGTGCATTGTCAGTTACCTGGACATATGGGTGTCTGTGCTGAATATGGATACTCACCCTCCTTTTATGTTTTGTTCCAGGTTTTGAGGCCATGACACATGATATGTGGTATGACCTGGTAGTGCTGGTGTGCTGTCAGGAGGCTTGCAGCAGGTTTCTGTCACTGCACAGACATCGATGTTCTCCATACTGGGGATGGCCTTGGGAGCATGCATATTGGGGTTTACACATCTGGCATTGGTCAGCATTACCCTTATGTTTCTTTCCACTTATGTTTTCTAGGGTGGTGGGTCAGTCTTTTCAGCCTTGCCTACAAAAGGCTCTATGGAGGTGGCAAAGACCTTATCCAATATCCAGACGTCCAGGGGTAACAGGTGCAAGCCATCCCAAGAACAGCTGCGTGGCTTGTCAAGCATGACATCCCAAGCAGACAGACATTGGATCCCCTTGGAATGACACCAGTAAGTGTGCCACTTGCTATGACTGATCATTCCGTGTTTGTACTGTGGCATTATTCTTGGTAAGGGTAGGATGCTGCAAACGGTGAGTGTCATACCGGCCTGGACTACATAATCGGAGAGCTCATCTATGTCTCTTTTCATGTAGTCTAGGGAGGTACATCTCAGGTCATTCACACCAGCATGGACTATGACTGCATCATATTTCTACTTGCTTTGGAGTGACCTGCATACTTCTGTTATGTGGCGTATTGTGGCAGCCTACAGGCAGCTTACTGTACCCTTTCCCTTGTTCAGTCTGGTGTGTGCGACAGCAGTGTGTCTGACTATGGAGTCACCAATTACAACTGTATCAGGCATGTTGTTTCTCCTTCTGGCCTGTGACTGTTTGGCACACCAGCTTTGTGTACTATGTGTTGCATGTGCTATGTTTGGAGGTTGTTTGATTGGGTGTCTGCTTTAGAGGCCTCTGTTGGTGTGCTGTGTTTGTAATTTGTGCCTCCGGGAATGTTTTTCTGTGTTTATGTGTTTAGTTTGCAGTTGTGATAGGTCTATGTGGGACTGTGTTTGTGGTGTGTGTGTGGTTACCTTCTCCTCCTGACTAGTTTTGGGAGTACTGAGTTGAGGGAGCTCAGCCTCCAGTTTGGATAGATGGCTGCATCTCTCACATATATTTGTATTTCTTGGGTGGAGTTGGGGGTTGTCTGTGTACTTGGGGCAGGTGTAACATTGCCTCAGGATTCACAGATTCAACTTGTTGTGGCTGGCCTTAGTGGATTGTATGTGTGGACAGATTTTATTGCCATACTACTGATCAGTGATTACTTCATTGTTTATGTTTGCTCTATCATGTAGTAGCTTCCTCATTCTCTTGCATGGTTTGGTTATGGCTGGTGTCCACCATGCCAGATGCCTGCGTGTATGGCATTGTGTCTTGTTTTAATTTAGGATTGCATAATCCAAGCATTCCTGGCAGTGTTCATGGAATGGCTGTATTACAGGTTCTGAGATGTGGCCCATATTTTGCACCTGCACAGGACCTTTAATGGATTCCACATGAGTTTGGAGGAGTGCAAATATTGCTTTACACATGTTTTCCACTGTGGTTTTCTGGCCAGGGACTGTGGTCAGGATTTGTATATCCAGTGTGATTACTCTATGGTCTGGTTTTACCAGTGAGCAATACACTTCTCATCTTGCCATTCAGTACCCATGTTGCTGATTATCACATCCAGTATGCTTACCCCTCTTGTGGGAGTGGTACGTTGTTCCTGGGCCTTTTGGTTTATGGATTCTATGAACTTTTGTCCTACACTGTTTGAGCTAGTATAATGCTCCCAGTCTATGTCTGGGTATTTTCAGTCACCCAATATAATGTGGTTTGGAGGACTTGATATATTCATGTATTCCAGCATAGGCCAGGTGCAGTTCCTGGTGTTGGGACAGTAGTCTGTAGCAGGCTATAAACTGGGGGGCAGTTTTAGCCACTGTTACTTGACCATGGCTAGTCCATGCTGCTTTTTGTTGTGGTACCAACATGGGGGTGTGGTTATCCTTGACAATTCTAGCTAGTCACCCTCCTTTAGTAGCTTGTTCCATGTTTTGAGGCTGTACAGCACAGTATGAGGTGTGACCTGGTAGTGTTAGGGTGCTGTTGTGAGCCTTGACTCAGTTTTCTGTTACAGCGCAGATATCAACATTCTCCATACTGGGTGAGTTTAGACTGCATGCATCTTGCTGTTTCGACTTATCCCTTATCTTATTCTTATCCCTTCTGATACCTATATATATATATATATATATATATATATATAAAATGAAAACTTCCGACTCTGCCACGTAACAATTTTTGACTTTTTATTGTTAAAATAGAACAGAAGGTAAGCGCTTTCGCGTATGCTACCATACGCTTCATCAGACCCTTCTGATACGTATGGAGATAGGTTTGTGTTTTGAGCCTTACCTATTCAGGGCACACTGTGGGTAACAACAGCCTTTGCCAGTATCCAAACGGCCTGCACTGATAGGTGCACGCCAGTCCTAGCAGGTGGAGCATCATGTCATGCTCAGCATGTCATCCCAGACTGGCACACATTGGATCCCCTTTGACTAACTGCAATACTTCAGTCAATTATTGCACTTGATTATCTCATTGTCATATTGTGGCATGATGCTTGGTGAGGGTAGGATGTTAGTCAGGGTCCTCAGGTGTGCATATAGTACATGGTGTTACATTACTTAACACATGGCATTCATGCCTCAGGTGGTGCTGCAGGGCTGCCTCTGTCGGATGGGCATATTACACTTCCCTGTACATGTTTGTGAGCAGGTCATGTCATTGTAGGCATCCATGTTATTATTTGAGTGAGTCAGAGTGGGTATCATTCCCAGGGTTCCTACTGAGCCAGTGTATGTGCTATGCGTTGCCTCTTTGCCAAGGCCAGGGCATACTGGGCATGCCTCCTTCTGCCTACTGGGACAGGCTCAGGTTGTTCCTCCTCCGAGTCACGCTCTGCCTGTGATGGCCTTGGCAATGGTGGGGGGCTGTTTGGCCCGGCCCTATGCTGGTCCTGCTGCAGCTGTTTTCGCAAGATCATATTATGTAGCATAGCACATACCATGACAATTTGGGTACATGTAGTTGGTGTGTACTGCAAGGCTCCACCAGATGTCTCCAGACACCGGAACCGTGACTTGAGCAGCCCAAACACACGCTCTATTACATTACGTGTTAGTGCATGTGCCTCATTATGGCGTTCCTGTTCAGGTGTGTGTGCGTTTCTGATGGGTGTCATCAGTCACGGCTCCAGTGCATAACCTGCATCCCCCACTAGGTGTCCGTGTGGGATGTCCCCATTGGCAAATGTCTGGTACAGCTGTGTCAAATGCCAGATGTGGGAATCATGGTAGCTCCCAGGACAGCCAGTACACACATTCATTATTATGCCCTGGGCATCATACACGACCTGGCAGTTGATGGAGGGGAAGCCCTTGTGGTTGATGTATGCCCTACCCCGCTCACCGGCTGATGCTTTGATGCGTATGTGCATGCAGTCTATTGCACCCACTACCTCAGGGTATTCCGCTATTTGCTGGAAGAGACGCATATTGCTGGCCAATACCTCACGGGCATTGGGGAAATATACATGATCACCGACATGTGCTGACATGGCATCCAGGAACTGGTGCAGTACCCTGGAGGCTGATGCCTGTGTTATCCCCATCATATCACCAGTTGGTCTCTGTAAGGTACTTGTTGATAGTATTCTTAGGCCAACACATACCTTGGTTTCCACTGGGATGGGTTCCCCTCTGTTGGTTCTGTGTGTGAGGCGTGGCCTGCACAGCTCCACTATTTGCTGCAGGAGGTCTCTGTCCACTCTATAGCGCTCTACTATCTCCAGCTCATGTAACCCATGGTAGGTGACCCTGGACCTGTACACTCTTCTCCGTCTCCTCACTGTGGGTTGTCTGGCACCATCTGCATTGTCACCACCCTCAGCAAGTCGCCTATGTCTCATTATGACAGCTATGGCAGCCCCTAACATTTCTGCTCTGAGTTCAGCTTTTTCAGTTTTCACTTCTAATAACTTAACTCCTGTCTTGCAGTGTCTCTTGAGAGAAACATCCTGCACTGTTGTTTGCAGAGTTTTAAGTGCTGAGCTGGGCTACTATTCTTCCTGTGTAATTGCCTGCTTCTAATTGTTTTCACCTGCTAGCTCCAGCAGTATTCCCTGCTAGCTTCCTACTGAATCTGTTGTTTCCCTTTTCCTCTCTGTTTCCTCAGGGAGGAGCCATGTGCAAACCAACAGAAACACACTCACAGTGGCTTACACGTGCGCACACATGCTTACATGGTTCAGAGTCTGCTTATTCGGATTACAACGCGTGCACACCCGTGCAAACAGTGTTAAACATCTCCCAACACGCTCCCACATGCTCAGTCTGCCTTACACGTGCGTACACTGCCTTACTCGCGCTTCATGGTGCGCACACGTGCACATGAACGCCCAGCAAGAAACTTTGGTGTAGGCAACAGTGTACACCTTCCATTTCTTGACTTTCTCATGCTTATCTAATGGCACACCTCTTTCCATGATATCTGTCTGACATCTGTCATGTAACTCTGACTTCCAATGAACTGAATTTCTTTCTACCATTCCCCCCTGTGATGTCACCTATCTCCTACTCTGTTCCTCCCCCTTCTGTAACTCTTACACTACTCAGACTGTGCTCATTTGCTATGTGACAGTGGAATTCAGTATCCTAACACTCATTTGCATCAGATTGCCTACTAATGCTTAGTTACATCTCTTAGACTCAGCTTCCCCCCTTAGCAACCACTACTCGGTGGTCATGTTGGTTTTGGTCTGCTGGTCCCTGCATTGACATTTCATGTATTGCATAAAACCCACATTTGTGGGTTTATAACCTTCGTTTTTATGTTTTATACAGCGCAGCCCGTTTGTGCGGGGCTGCGCTGGGTTTAAACATCGGCGATCGCCGAAAAAATAAAATTATATTTTTAATATTTTTGCATCAGGTTACCTTGTCAATGGCCACATATTTGGCCATTGGCATGCTGCCTGACACATATGCACCCTTTATTTGGAGCTGACATGGCTCCATTGCAGTTTTTGCAGAAACGTACTCAGTTGTCAACTGAGTACATTTCTGCAGCTAAAACGGCTCTTACACGGGCTGTTCTGGGCTTCCTGGATTGCTAATCATCCTCATTTGCATGCTATTCGGCTGCAAGTGAGGTGATTAGCTTATCCACGCCCACTCCGTGTAAGAGCCGTTTTAGCTTGTGTCTTACATGGACTTTGGGCTGTTCCTGGATCGCGAAGGCTGCATGGAGTCTTACACTACTCTTAGACTCTGTGCAAGCCTTCGTGAATCCGGCCCGTTATTTTTCAAGAGCATTTATGCATATTTTAAATGACTGCTGGTTTAGATGAATAATTCAGTCTTGCAGGCAACCAGATATTAATGAACAGCTTTACGGGGAGACTGCAAGATACCATGGCTCTTAACTACCCTGCCTTTGCCTCATAATTGTGTTCATTTCAACAAGTGCAATCATACAATGAATACCTCACAATGTTTATCTGTTATGATAAATGATTTGTGTCATGTTTTTGATTAATTCATTGTACATTTTGTGGATTTTAGTCTCTAGAAAATGACTGAGGTTCATAGTCACTTGACTAAATAATGACAGATGCTTAATTATATATAAGAAAATATTTAAAATCTGTCTCCATTATTATTTTTGTCTCTTTTATTCTTAATTTTTGTGCTAAAAAGTTGAGAGTAATGACAGTACTTTGCTGGGGAGATCAGCTGTTATTTTGTTTTATTATAATCGATTATCTTAAATGCATGCATACAACAAAGGAGCTATAACTGGGTATTCACTGCTATTTTTGTCATTATTCTGGATTTGCAGTACTAATGTGATTGTTGTGAAGCAAGTTGGAATACCTTGTAACTATTGTTTGTGTGAAAAAGTTGAAAAAAGGGGTATAGTGTGGTCATTATTTTTCATCACAATCAGCCATCTGAGGTGTACACAATCAACAAAGTTATATAACTACTATGTGAGTGTAAAGTCTTGCCAGTGGATGATAATATCTTACCATCCTGTAGTGTGCTCATTACAAACAATTACTGAGCAAGGCTTTCAGGGTGAGTGTGCATTTGAGTGAAGTTAAGTTGGAATACCTTATTGTGATTATACTGTCCACCCTGTACTTGTGCATAACAAATCACAATTAGATTTATGAGGTGTACTTAGTAAAAGTAAACAATGTGGCTGTAAATAGTGGAGGGAGCCATCTATAGATTAAACTAAACATTTTACTCATGTCATATGCTTGTCATTAATCTGGTTTTTAAAGACAAATATGTATTTATATGAAATAAGTTTGTATACTTTACTTTGGCTACTTTACAGGATTAGTCTATTTTGTAAAGACATTTGGAATACTTTACTGTGGCCATTTTTAACCTACTGTAACATGAGAGGTGTTCACAGTCACAACAGCTGTAAGTGATAGGTATGGATATCAGACAGCAGTTTGTGGTTTCTAATGGTTGAATGTTCCTAATTGGTAATATTTACATTATTGGTTAGGAAATTTTGTTTCTCTTCTTGCTGGAAAATTTTCAAAAGTCAAAACTTACAACACAATCAAAGGAATTTTGTGGTAGTTAACAGTAAATTGTTTATCAAGCAATAAATATAATGTATTTACTGTTTGATAATAAATTAAATACATTTATCAAATAGTAAATATAGAGCAGGATTTAATAAACTCCATGTAGGCTTCATGTGAAGCGTACCCAAAGTTTACATGTTTGTGCATTGAGCACCGATGCTAATTACATATTCATGCCAAACAACGCATTTAAATGTAAACAAGTGCAGTTTTGTAGTAGGCAAAAGTGTTGGCAGCCAGGAAACCATGTAATGCAACATGGAAAGTGAACCTGTTCCCTTACAGCAATCTAGGTTAGCAGGATTGAGAGGAATGCTGCAATGATTATGAGGGTTTATCATATAATAATGTATATGTTCCAAACACAGTATTGGACAGTGTATACAGTTCAGAGTAGTATGAAAACTCATTAAAGCCATTCTGTACGAAGGTTGGGTAAATGATCCATAAGGATATATGGACTGCCATTTAAAATAAACAGTCAGGGGATGTTTTACATTGCATTGGGATACACAGATAAATTGTAGGAATTTTCACAGGGAAAGATAACAGGTGAAACATTGTAATATACGGCAGATGATGGCATGTCAATGGAAGACAGTTGTAGCAGGAACACTAATCACATATCAATATGGTACAAAAAATACATATTATGTGACTGTCAGACAATGTGACATAACAATGGACAAGATATGCCTTTATGAGATAAGCATCCTGACATGAACAATGAAGAGGACATCTATCAGGGATGTAATATACAATTGGTGTTGGATGCATATTGTGAAGCTGTGCAAACTGATATGCCTGAATATGAGTTTAATGTCAGCAGAGGTTTCCAAAAAGTGTGTCACATTTACAGAACCCATGGACAACAGTAAAAGAAGCATGCACAATCATGGACAATATCAGAATAATACCACCAGTAATACCATGTCTCAGACAAAACATATGTGATTCTGAGTGATCATAGATAGTTCTGTAAGAACACACTTGTACAACTATTGTAATATGTCAGCAATACATGAGAGTAATCAAACCCATTGTCCTGACATTGTAACATCTGCTGGAGGTGTTAGGAGGGACACTGCTATACTTGTATGTGACATTATCATAAATCCAAGCAAGTTGACTGGTGTGCATGGCATATATGTGGCACAGTCCACACTGTCATGAATGTAACCCATGCCATCAATGTTGTCAAACAGCTATGTATGTACTGTGTGCATCACCAGAACAGGTATCACTCATGCATCTGGTGTAACATCTTAATGGGTGTTCCTCACCATCAGACAGTAAAGTTTATGCAACAAAAAGAATACCTAGGTATGGTCAATAAGATGTAGGACAGTTCAGTGTGGCAAAGGTGTTACGCTTCAGTTACACATGACTGGAAGATGTGTGCTGAGGCATATAAGAAGGGTGCACTGTACTTGGTTATTGGTGTGATGAAGGCTATGAACTATGGAGATGTTATGGCCTTTGATGTGGATGTCTTGCACATACTCAATAGTTGTGTTATGTATAAGAGAGTACTTACCACTGTGGCCACATTCTGGTAGGTGTTCTATATACCATCTACTCCAGGACACAGTGCACATACCAATTGTTCTGCTTATTGGGTATGATGTCTACATTATCCTTGCTTTGTGTGTTTGTTTTCATAATGTAACAAATCCTGCCATGTTTTTGTTTCATCTCATGTGCTGTCATGGCTGTGGCAGCAATATTTGGTGTGTGTTGATACTGCTTGTATTATACTAATATCACAGTTGGAGTCAATGATTGCTCACAATCTGTAGTCCTCCAGACAGCTGTTTGGACACAGGATGTGTATGTCATTCTTGAGGTCATTGACTTAAGTAATGGACAGGAAAGGCCTAGCAGACAGCCCTGATGTATGGACCTGATCACTAGACCAGAGGTATAACATCACTTCACACATTTCAACATATTTAGATGTTACATATGTGATCCAGTGGTCTATCCACTTGGTGATATAGGTGTTTATGGCCACATCTGACAGTGCTGAGTGAATACCTCAGTGTGGATTTGAGTCAAGTGCCTTGGCCTGGTCAGGTTCAACAGGATGACATTGTTTTCATCATGAATTCCCTCGATGACCTCTGTTAGGACATCTAAAAGATGTCAATGACATGGATTTACCATTAATAACTAATACATTTCTGTTGCACACAGCTGGGATATTACTAGTGTCCATTTAGAAAAGGTCCATGATTTCTCACCAAGAAAATACAGGCCCTATAAACCATGCCATAATGTATGTGTTTGTGGATAGACAAAAAGCCCTGTCACTGTAATCTGTATCGTATAGGATAAGGTGACTTGTGCCTGCCCTACAGTTCAGTTTCTAACCCTGCCCTGATGGGAAAACTCTGCATATGCAAATCAGCGGTGTCTGGTGAGGAGAAAATGCTAATAGCAATGTCCCACATGCTGATGTACAATACTCTCTCTAATGTCAAGTAAGTGCACAAACATACATACCCCAGTTGACTGCAATGAGGTTAGAACTGCTACCAAATTAAGAACACAAACCAGAGAACTCAATACTTTACACAAGTGTTACAGGATAAGTCTGACTTTTACAAGGCTGCAGGGCAACTTATAGTGGATGATATCAGCAGTGGATGTTGCAGTGAAGATGTTAGCCAGCATGAAATGGATGTGTAGGCATGTGCAAGTTTTAAAAAGATTTGCAATCCATGGGAGTAGACTGGTAACTGCAGTATGCACACTTATGTGACTAGACACACACACACACACACACACACACACACACACACACACACACACACACACACACACATACACACACACACACACACATATATATACACCTCCCAGTTGACTGCAGTGAGAACAGAAGCCCTACCTAAGTACACAGACTGGAGAACTCAGTACTTTATGCAAAGACCATAGCACAAGTCTGACATTTACAAGGCTACTGGACAATTTACAGTGAATGACATCAGCAGTGGATGTTGGAGTGAAGACATTGGGATGCCAGCATGAAATAGATGTGTAAGCATGTGCAAGTGTAAAAAAATTGTCAATCCATGGGAGTGGAGTGGTAACTGCAGGATACAGTCTTATAGTCTTCTGACTAGATATACACACACACATGCACACACACACACACACACCTCCCAGTTGATTGCAGTGAGAACAAAACCCCTATTTATCTAATTACACAAACTGGAGAACACAGTACTTTGTACAAGCACCACAGCACAAGTCTGATTTTTACAAGGCTGCAGGGAACCTCATGGTGGATGACATCAGCAGTGGATGTTGGAGGAAGATTTTGAGAGGCCTGCATGAAATGGATGTGTAGCATGTTCAGCTGTCAAGATATTTCAAGTTCTACATGTTACTAGATTGATCACTGTGCAATGTGTATTATGTGGTGGTTGTGTTACAATGTGAAGGTATAGTTTAAGAGACAGCTTTACAAACTATATATAAACAGTTGTCTATATTATTACAAGTATTTGAAAATCTGAATGTATATTGTCATTTTGAAGATGTGCATGGTATAACACAGAACATGTCTTATTAATTTGTGTAGTGTAGTTGATATATTTGTGGACAAGTACTGAAAGGTCAGGGTTGCAGTGCATGGGGGGAGGTAACACATGGCTTCATTATAAATATCTGACATAGTCTTAGATAGGGCCTTCATTTTTTGTGTTTCCACATGCAATTTCATGGCATGAAGACTAGACAGACAGTAAACAGAACTATTACATTCTATTATGTGAGCAGTGGATTTGCCAGGGTCTATGTTATATGACCAAATGATCAAAATGTCGAGTACAACATACTTGACAACCTTTGATGGAACGTTCATGTAATCAGAGACTCCAAATCTCCAAATTTGGAGTTCCGAAGTGTTTTGGTCAGCCATCCTAGTCAGTGTAGTGTGTGACATAGACATGTTACACTGTTTGGAATGGCTAAGAAAGAGGCTGCTTTGTTTACAATACCAACTCCGAGATTGCTGTACATTGGGGAAAGGGCAATTTCCCGGTAATTGCTTGTTGCGATTACCGGAAAATTGCCCTTTCCCCAATGTACAGTAATCTTGGAATTGGTATATTTAGTTAGGGGGGGTGTGGGGACGAAGCCCCACTTTGTTTTAAAAGTAGGTGTGTTTGTGTAGGTGTGTAAGTGTTTGAATGGTGTGAGTAAGTAGGGGTTTGTATGCATTGGTTGTATGTGTGGGTTTTGTATGTTAGTGTAAGGAAGGTGTGGGACAAACAAAATCTTTCGATTTTGTTTATTTCAGGGTTTTAAGGTTTTGAGGTTTTGAACTTTCGATCATAGTGTGTCGAGTATGTTGTACTCAACATTATGATCATTCGTTGTTTTAACACAGACCCTTTTGCCCAATGGCTGGCTGCTTTCCCTGCTTGCACATAGTTAAGCGGTGCATAAATAACAGGCCTATTGCTAAACTTATGAGAGTTAGTACTGAGTGTATGGAACACACCTGCTGCTTACCTGACTCTGTGGCAGAAAGTGTAAATGCATTGATGCATTTTTTATTCAGTCCAGATGATAGAGGGTTTGAATCTGGGTGTATGTTATACTGTTAAATAAGTAATTATAATGCAGTGAAATTTTACTTTATTCTACATTCACCTTGTGTTAGTGTATTTTGACATAGTGCAGTATGTTTAAGCTCCATTTTGTGGAGGTTACTGCACCATAGAAGAGCTGCTCACCATCCTATGGCATTGGTGCATGATATCTAACTTTGGGGAAAAACAGAGGACAAAAAGTGGAGGGCTCCATTGCCTTTTTTGGCACTTATGTGTATTGTGTGTGATTTTCTGTTTTGACCAGATAATAGGTGTTAAAATGGAGTAGATAGGAAAGTGGTACAATGGGGGGCAAGTGGGAGGAAGAACAAAGGGAAAGCAATATAGAAAAGTACAGGAAAGAACCATAGCTACCCATTTCTTCAATAGTGTAAAATGAAAATATGTACAGAATATTAGCGGAATTTGGACTGTCACCTCCACAAAGAGGGAGGACAACAACAAAATCATGTTGTATAACTAGTTGGACCAAATCAACTGTGTCAAGAAGACACATGTGCAAAATAGAGAGTTATGTACGGGACAAAATGTTTTTTGTGGGACAGGTGCCCATTTTATTTTTTACTTCAGTAAGACGGGAATGCTCAGTAAGGGGAGTTGGTATTTCTAGGTCAGGTAAGTTGGGCAGGTGAGGAAGCAAATGCAAACAAACAGGACAAACAAGGCAAGACACAAGGACGGTGAGGGATACAAAAGGATGGGGGACACCATTATAGGGGTAAGGGAGTAGACCAGTGGCAGCTGGTGACTTCATATCAAAGGGAGGCTGCAGGAGACAGCTGCATGGGTGGGGCCAGTTATAAGGGGTGTGGCCAACTAGAAAGTGGAGGAGCTATGCTCAAAACCACAAAAACTGGAACTTTAATTAAATATGCTGCCCTGGGTGCCAAACCATCATTATGAGAGTCCAATCAAGACAAATTAAAGTGTAGAAGAAAAATAATCAATAAATTGGCTGCATGGCAGCTTAACTAATATCTAGATGGAAACAAAAAGGTTGTGAGGCATGCAAAAAATAAATTACTTTTTAAATACATTACTGGAATGCCAGTCAAAGTCAAGTATAAGAAAAACAAGCAGCACTCAACTCAAACCACTTTTCCATGCATTGCAGTTCTAATTATAATTTATGTTCAGCTTTATAAAAGTAGCAAGTAACATGCTGAATGTAGCAATCTCTGTGATACCCCCACTTGTAAAAATGATTCTTATCCAAAAAAGACCTGCTGCCTGACAACAACTATCTACTTGTTTCATGGGGAAAACATGATCAAAGTAAAACATGACCAGCAAACAAGAAACAAGCTCAAGATAAATTAATTAAAGGATTACTAAACAGGTTATGGACTACACATGATAGATTGGCATTCTGTTTAGTTTACGGGTAAAGCCTGCAAAGATGGTTGCAAGTCTCCAACAAAGGTAATGAGCTTCTTAAAATACTGTAATCCTGTCCTTTATTACAAATACTGTCATATGCATTTCAATACCCAAGGCTTATACGTTATCTAGTTAAGTAAGTATTCTCTGCATGGTAACAACAAAGAGGCTTTCAATGTTGGTAATTCTTACCTGCATCTTACAATCTCAGACAAGCTTACCTGATGGTCATGAAAGCATTGCTACTTAAACACAGAGCAACGGGCTCTTTCTGAATAATAAGAAGCATAAATCAACAGTATAGAAGTGTGACAGAAAACCAGAACATTCAGCAAAATCAAGCAAGGACAGATGAAAACCCACTGTAGTACGTGTGTCTACCTTGGATTAGGGGACACTCTGCACACTTACACTGCATAACTGCTCCTTGCCTTGCTTGGACAGATCCAGAATCATTACATGGGGAGTGGGTGCAACAAGTATGTCAGAATTTGAAATGTCTCTGGCTGACTGTGATGGCCCTGACACATTTGTAATACCTCTCAACCTCAGAACAAGAAATATGGACAAAGCCATACATAGAAGTGGGACAAAGGCCCAAAAATAAGGACAATATTTAAATATTGCTCTTATAAACTTTCTAATAGAATAGTAGGGCTTGCATTAGTTTGAATTTTCTGAAGGGTATGAAATCTGAAACTCAAATGTCTGTCATTAATCTATAACTTCAATCTTTAATGATTTGCCACTAATTTGCTAGAAAACCAAAATGTTATGAAAAGTGGTCTAGAAATGTGATGCAAAAATAAAAAATACCCACACACAAGAGCTGGGAACCTGTCAAAGAAAGGATACTTTTTAATATTAGTAGTGTTAACTTGAGCAGCTGACAAAATAAACAAATCTACATGCATTTCTGAAATAAAAGTAATCTATAACTCTGATTATTACAGTTATTCATTAATTGTAAACCCTCCATGTTTTCTTCTAAAACAGCCATTTTGCTGAGGGATTATTAGAGGGACAGCAACATTTTAAGCCAAAATCGGGGACAGTTGAGAGATTTGGATATGTCTAATTCTATAAAGCAATTTATTTGCACGAATGCAGGAAATCTGGACAAGGCCAAATATACTGGGGGAACATACAAATAGTATTAAAAATTGTTCTTGTATAAACTTAGTTTATAGAATAACAGGTCTTGCTTTAGCATGGATTTTTCTGAAGGTTATGAAGTCTGAAACCCAATGTCTGTCATTTTTTAGTGACTTAATTCTTAAATGATTTGCCAGAAAACCACAAATTTTATGAGGAACAAACCAAAAATAAGAAGCAAAATTCATTCTGTGAAAATCTGGACAGTTGAGAGGTATAGTTCAGCCGGGGCTGTCTTTGAGTTTGCCGCCCTTCCCTCTCACAAAATCATGGTCGAATGGAGTCTCCCCCCCTGCAGCCATTCCAATGTCCCATTACTTGGCTATTTTTCCCCATTTATCATAAACACTGTAATGTGCATACTGCTTTACTTTTACGATGATTTGGATTTCATTTGAAAGTTTTATTTTGCATTTTACAGCACAAACTAAGACATCTGATAAACAATGCAATGCAGTCTCACAATGAAAATAGACTTAACATTAAAACTTCTCTGCCCTTGAAACTCACTTTTATTGAAACAGAATTAGAATCCACATTCAATGAAAATACATTTGGATAGTATAAAGATTAACTTTGGGCTGTTTTTAAATGATATGCCCCTTGGACACAAGACATATGTGTTGTGTGATACACCTTCCTGATTGTATTAAATTATATTCCTTGTATAATACAGTACAGTTGTTAGAGAGTGTTTTAAATGTATTGTTTTGAACATTTTTACAGTAAACAATGAAACAAAATGCATGCACCAACAATGACAAAATTGCCCAATAGAGTACATTTCCACCATAAAAGTCTACTCAGACTTCTACATTCCACCAGTATAAATATGCACAATCTTTGCATAAGTAAAAGTCATCTAAATAATTCCACATTAAAGAGATACGTAACTAATGAAGAGGCTGCTGCTAGCAAACAACTTTATATTTCATTGTTTCATCTACAAATAAAGTGCCTGTGTCTTCGTCAAAAAGGACATTCTCAGTACGGCAGCATCTAACCCCTGTGGGAGTACAACACACAGCCTTCTGAATCAAAAGCAAGTGCACTACCTGTTGTACTACTAACAGCGCAAGCAGACTCAGCATAAGTAGCACTAAACTTCTCTTCCCCTGCAGCTCTCAGCTGCTTGTAAAATCTACTTGACACTCAACTGTATCTCTCAACTTTACAGCACAAGAAATCTGGGAAAAGCCAACATTTATTGGGGGGGGGGCAAAAGCCCAAAGACCAGGGACACATTTTAAACATTGCTTGTATAATCTTGTAAAGTTGCTAATATAAATTGCTGTGTTACCACCATACATTTAACTGCAAAGTCTTGAACCCAGGACCCTGTGCAAAACAGTCAGAGCAACATACCACTATGCCAAATCAGCCGTTTTATGAAAGAGAGGAAGACTGAAACTTAAATGGCTACCATTTAGTGAATTCAGTTCTCACCATAGCTGTCAACCTCTTAGCACAATACACCTGCACAAAGCCAGTAATGGGAGAATACAGTCCTCAAATATATTCAGTGAATTCAGTTCTCACCATAGCTATCAACCTTAACACAAAAAAACCTGGATGAAGCCAATAATGGGGGAATACATTCCCAAAAATAGGGACAAATTTCAAATATTCATCTTATAAACTTAGAAAATTGCTTGAATAAAAGGTTTTGTGTTACTATGTACTTTCTGAAGGATATGATTTCTGAAATTCAAATGCCTGTCAGTTTTATTTATGTAACATTTGTTAACCAGGAAAGTCTGACTTAGAACAAAAGCCAATTTTCAGCAGAGGCCCAGGGAGACATACTGCAGACATGTTTTTGTAACATGGGAGGACACCAGAGCAAACCCACAGACAAACACAGGGAGGACATGCAGACTCCACACAGAAAGCAGCCCAGCCAAGAATCGAACCAGAGAACCTCTAGTTATAGGTTCATAGGTTCATAGGTTCATAGGTTCATACTAGGCTATCTGCCCAAGGGCATTTATAAGCCTAGCCCATAGTTATTTGGCTTTCGCCACCCCTTTAGTTTGAATAAAACTATGCCTATTATTTTGCTGTGCCTCTGTCAAGCAGTGACACTGAAGTAATCCCTGAGGTATATCTGCGATCCCCCATCCATTGGTCAAGATTCCTCTTGAACAAGGCCAGCGAGGTGCTCTGCCTCACATGTACCGGGATTTTGTTCCACAGCATAGGGAGTCTCTGGGTGATGAATCTGTCCCTCCAGCACGTTCTATTAATAACCGTGTCAAGGTTTAAGTCTCCACCCTTGTGGTTCTGAGGGATCTAGATTTTTGAGGTGAAGCATATTCATCAAATCAGGGTTTGACATGGCCTTATATGTCAGGCACAGGTCACCTCTGAGCAAGCGGTATGAGACTGAATAGAGCTGGAGTTCTTTCAGTCGGGCAGCATAAGACATATTTTTGAGACCCTTTATCCTTTTGGTGAGGAACTTTTGGGGCCTTTCCAGCTGCTGCAGGTGTCGGGTCAGATACATTCCGAATGGGGCATTGTACTCAATCATAGGTCTAATGAGTGATGAGTACAGGGGACGATGACCTCCCTTGATCTAGATGTGAATCCCTTCATGATCAGGTGGGCAATGTAGAAGGTTTTCCTAACTACTTTAGCAACATGAGTGTCAAACAAAAGGCTACTGTCAACCTGGGTCCCCAGATCCCTGATGACTTCTTCTGTGCTCAGTGGATTGCCACCTATATGGTAGCTAGGGGTAACCTTGTTTTTCCCGAAGGGTATGACTATGCATTTCTTGGCATTTACCTTTAGGCCATGGCTCTGGCACCAGTTATCCGTTTCTGTGAGGCCCTTCTGAAGGATATCTGTGTCAGATGTGTTTTCGACTATGGCGCCCAGTTTGCAGTCATCTGCAAACTTTGTCAGCCATAACCCTCCTGTGTTTGCTTGTACTTCAGAAAAGTAGATGCTGAACAAGAGTGGACCTAGGACTGAGCCCTGTGGGACACCACTTGTGACAGGCTTTAAGTCTGACATGGCTCCAGCAACTCTGACCCTGTGGGTTCTGTCACTTAGCCAGTTTGCAACCCATCTTGTGATGTATGGGTTTACATTCAAGCTGATGAGTTTTTCGATGATACCTGAGTGGGGTATTGTGTCGAAGGCCTTTGCCAGGTCGAGGTAGGCTGTATGGACTGCCTTTCCCTCATCAATGGCCTTGGTGACTGTCTCGAAAAAGTCAACCAAGTTTAAAAGGCATGATCTGCCTTTGACAAAGCCAAACTGGGTTGGATCCAAAGTCTGCAAGTTCCCTATGTCTTTATTTATGAGTTCCATTATGATCCTCTCCATGGCTTTGCAGATAAGGCTTGTCAAGCTAATGGGACGGTAATTTCCAGGGTCGGTGGAGGCATCACCCTTGTGAAGTGAGACCACAGTCACCGTGCCCCACTCTTTGGGTACGTATCCTGATGTGAGGCTAAGATTAAACAGCTGTCCTAACTGCGGGTTTAATTCCTCATTGAGTTCGTGGAGCACACAGCCGGGGACACCATCCGGTCCCATGGATGCTGTGTTTTTTGCTTTGGAGAGTGCAGTTATCACCTGGGCGTTGGAGATGTTTGGGGGGGCTACAATCCTCTGGTATAGATATCTCTCCTTTTGGGGGAGGGGAGAAGTTTGCACTGAACCTGTCAGCCAGTATGTTGGCAATGTGTGTAGGTTCAGTAATCTTCACATCATTTTGAACTAATTCTGAGCATATCTGGGAGTTTCCTCCTAGGTTTCTAACATAGCTAAAGAAGGCCTTATGATTGTCTTTTGAGTCCTTGGTGATTTTTCTCTCAAAATTTGCCTTGGATGATTTTATGAGAGCTCTTAGTTTTTTACTTATAATGATCAAAGGTGTCTTACCTTTCAAGGATTTTGCTCTATCTTGTAGTAGCTTCCTCCTTTTGTTGTAGAGCTTGCTTATGGCTGGGGTCCACCAGACTGGACGCTTGCCTTTGGTACAAAGAGTCTTAGTTTTGTTTGGGATTGCCTGATCCATGCAGTCCTGTAGATGCTGGTAGAAGGCATTTGTAAGTGATTCAGCGGTTTGAGTAATGTTTACCACTGGCTCAGGGGCCTTAAAGGAGACCACACTAGTTTTTAGAAGTGTGAAGTCGGCTTTTGAGAAGTTTTTCACTGTGGTCTTCTTTATTTCAGGTGGGGCGGGATGAGGACCTCCAGCAAGATTAGTTTATGATCTGATCTCACCAGTGAGGGGTATACTTCGGTGTTGAACATTGTGATCCCATGTTCGTGATGATGAGATCAAGTATGTTTTCTCCTCTTGTGGGGATGGTGACTAGTTGTTCCATGGCATTTGAGTTTATGAACTCCAGGAACCTTTGGGCTAGAGTGTTTGGGCTTGAGTAGTGTTCCCAGTCTATATTAGGGTAGTTGAAGTCACCTAGTATGATGGTGTTTGGAGATACATTTATCCCTCCATTGTTTTCAGGAAGGCCATGTGAGGTTCCTGAGTTTGAGAGGGTGGCCTGTAACATGCTACAAATTGCAGAGCAGTCTTGCCTATGGTTAATTGCACCTGGATGGTCTCCGATGCATCGTGCATTGCCACCAACCTTGAGGTGTGGGTGTCCTTTATGAATATGGACACCCCCCCTCCTTTCTTGGTGTTGTCCGGATTTTGGGGCGGAACGCATGATATGAGGTGAAACCTGATAGTGCTGGGTTGCTCTCAGGAGCCTTGAACCAGGTTTCTGTCACAGCACAGACATCGATGTTCTCCATACTGAGAAGGGCCTCGAGTGCGTGCATCTTGAGATTGAGACTTCTGGCATTGAGCAGCATTACCCTTAGTTTTTACTTTTTGTGTTCTAGGGTGGTAGGTTTAGAATTTGAGCCTTGCCTAAAAAAGGCACTATGGGGGTGGCAAGAGCCTTTGCCAATATCCGAAAGCCTAGGGGTGACAGGTGCAAGCCGTCCCTTGTGAAGCAGCATGGCTTGTCCAGCATGTCATCCCAGGCAGACAGACATTGGATCCCCTTTGAATGACACCAGAATTTAAGCCAATTATTAAAGCTGATCATCTTATCACTGTATTGTGGCATCATTCTAGGTGAAGGTAGGATACTGCTCAAGGTCAGAGTCATACCTGCCTGGGCTACATAATCAGAGAGCTCCTCAATGTCTCTTTTCATGTAGTCCAAGGAGGTACGTCTCAGGTCGTTGACACCAGCGTGGACAATGACTGAGTCGTACTTGTACCTGCTGTTGAGAGACCTGAGTGCTTGTGTTATGTGGCGGATTCTAGCGCCCGACAGGCAGCTTACTGTGATCTTCTCCTTACTCAGTCTGGTGAGCGGGACGTCAGTGTGTCTGACTATGGAGTCACCTATGACAAGTATGTTTGGTGTTGTATTTGGCCTTAAGGTCAGTGACTGCTTTGCACACTGATTTTGTTGTTTATGTGTTGTTTGTGTGGTGTATTGAGTTTGCAGTTGCTTGGGTGTCTGCTTTGGAGGCCTCTGCTGTTTAGGTAAATTTTACTCAGAGCCTCGAGTATGTCTTAGTGTGTTTATGTGTTTGATTCAGTGGTGTGGTTGAGTTATGTGAGACTGGTATTGTGGTGTGTGTAGTTGCCTTCTCCTCCTGCCTGGTCTTGCCAGTCCTGAGTTGAGAGAGGTCAGCCTCCAGTCTGGCTAAATAGCTGCATCTCTCACAAGTGTTAGTGTTACGTGGGAGGAGGAGAGGGTTGTCCGTGTACATGAGGCAATTGTAACATTGTCTCAGAATTCCCAGATTCACCAACTGGGCAGGAGAGGACGCCAGCATCTGACCCTTCGACATGCTAGAAAGAATTATGAGTTGGTATGAGACAGAAAAGTAGTGGGCTTAGCAGGCAATATTGCTACCACTGCACCTCTGCACCACCAACTATTTAAGGAATTAAAAATTCAGAAACCACAGATTTTATGAGGAACAGAAGAAAACAAAATATGAGGCAAATGCCTGCAAAAGTTTCACAAATAGTGGTGGGTAGGCAATTCATGCTCTTGTTACCTGCACCCAGGGTACAGGGTTCAAGCCTGAGGTATTCTCTAGCCACCACCAGCAGGTATCCATTCTCTCTATAGCCACCAGTATAAATCAACTGGGGCATTACACACAGACACACACACAGACACACACACACACACACACACACACACACACACACACACACACACACACACACACACACACACACACACACACACATGCACGCACGCACACACACACACACACACACACACACACACACACACACACACACACACGCACAAATTCTGTACCTGCAATCTATCCTGATGATAAAATAAGATAACATAATCCACACATTCTGTACCTGCAATCCATCCTAATGATAAAATAAGATAAACTAATCCAAAGCTGTCCTGATGATTTTCTGTTTGTGAATGTTCCAAGACTGCTGACCTTGCAGTGCGATCCCCTTCCAGTCTATGTGGTTAGCGCTGCATAGAATTCTGTGGCATCAGCAGTCTGCACAGTCTGCTGCCTTCTTCCTGAAGGTAAGGCAGCAGTCTGGATTCACTTTCTATGTGAGGTTAGGAGGATTGTACCATTGTGGTTCACAGCTGGTGTGGCTGCAGTCCTGTAGTCCAATATCACGAGCCACCACTGGAGTAGACAACACAAGCCCATGCCTGTCAAACATAGGGACAGTGAGAATCTAGTCCTCCCCTGCAGGGCTGTCATTACTGTCTTCTTAGTCCATTGGCTGCTGGAGTGCTTGACATCTTCTATGGACCATGGGGGACAGCAGCCTCTCCATCTAGTGTAGGCGTACACCAATGGTGTTGTGCTTGACCCTACACACCAACCCATGAATCTCCTGGAGGTTGATGAAATCCCAACATCTGCCAGTACTCCTGGAGGGTACTGCAGCACCAGCTGCTGAGATAGTGCTCCTTGTGGGCACAGGTTGTACAGGAGCAGCAGAAGCAGTACTATCAGGTTGGGTTCCAGATGTGCTAAGCATCAGTGTTAGAGCAGGCAAAGTGGGAGTAGGCTGATGCTGTGTTGTGAAGCATTTAGCAATTTGGTACAGATGGATGACATGAAGACATTTTAATGACAGATTATAGAAAATAAAAAAAAGAGATGTAATGTTTGGGGACAGAAAAAAAGAGATAAAATTACTGCCATCATATTTATTTGAAGTATTATATTTAAGTATATGTCCTAACAACTACAAACTATAATTATGGCTTGCTCAAAGTACTCCTTACAATGTACATATATTGCACATATGCTTGGTCCAATTATACAGATTACAGTTAACAGAAGGGCCTTTATGCCACTTGTACAGAGTTTAATTTATGTAATATTATTAAATCAGTGCAGTATTGTATAGTTGTTACTTGTGGTATTTGAACCCGCAATCTCTGATTACAATCTTATACCTGACTCCTAAAGTTGGTATGTGGTACACACTTATGCATGTGTACTTGCTTTTACAGGTAGGATATGCATGCTCACATTGCTACTACTGTATAGAAAACCAAAAAAGTATCTTTAACTTTTAAAGCTGCAATACTTCTCTTGTACTACATACATGCCACTCACTTCCCTCAGTCTCTTCAAACACCCAGCATGAGCCTGCTGATTCATCTTAATTTCAGGATCAACTGTGAAAAGGAAAGAAAGCAAAACAAGTGCATTATACATACCAGTCATGCCTATATTTAGCTTTCTATGTGTTATAAATCCTCTTTATTAGCATACATACACACAACTGTGGGAAGTCACTAGTCTGACACTCATCCACCCACTGGTTGAACATATCCCTCTTGCGCCATTTTAGGTAATTAAAATGGTGCCTATACTGTTTTCCAGTGTGTGGGATGCCAGTTGCACAGGACACACCCTTGGCTAGTCTATTTCAAGCTTCAGACTTGTACAGATTAGTCCCCCGTATAAGCCCATGGCTGTGGCACTTTACCAGAAGTCAAATAAATATCCTGGACTGCTGAACACCCCACCTTTGTATCCTAAAGTGGGCACCTTCCCCTCTAATGCCAGACATGTTTAATCCCAAAAGCAAAGCAATGGGAACTAATTATTTCCCAATACCTGTTATCATGTTACTGGTAGTGTACAAACCTGAGCAATGATGCCAGCCATGTTTTGTGATGTTAAGCGGAGAGATGTAATGCCAAGCAGGTTGGAAATCAATTTTTGCAACTGGAAGGTTAATCTGACACTTGACATTAGTTTGAGGAATGTCTGCCGCTGTAGCTGTTAGGTGATTTAACTTTGCATATATGCACTGGGGGCATAAATTTCATGACCTGAAACATTTTTGGTTTAGTTTTATACACTGATAACATTGATTTTTACAGTGTGGGATTCACACCTATTCATAAGGGACAAGTCATTTTCTTCCACAATGGTGAATTTCCATTTTTGCCACAGAAGAAGTGCTTCTCAGACATGGGCATGAATCATTCATAAATACAGGTGACAGTCTGAGGTGTTAACCATGTATGTGTGTGACCTGATAGGGTCCTTAAATGTATATTAATTTGTGTATGTGTCTTAAGTGTGATGGCCATCCAAGTCCAAATAGCAGAATTATACTTACATAAATATAGTAGACAGTATACCCTCAGTCTTACATCTGAAATCACAATAAGGGTGTCTTATCCCTCATACATATAATTCATATCAGCTCCACTATCTAAGTGTTATAAGTGAGACTAAATATAATGTGAACTGGAACAACAGTAAAAATGTCTGTAAGGGCCTGTATTAGAAACCAGGAGCATGTGCATGGCAGCAATACACTTACACCTGTTACTACAAGAATGTTAAAATAACACTTGCATATTTTGTGTTCATTACTATAAACTGGACTGTCACAACAGTAAAATATGTTGCACTTCTTGTATTACAACCCATGGCCATCTGTACTGCAGCCCTACATGTACACCTGCTGCCACAGGAATAGTAATAATTAAATGACAGTTGCATAATTCCATATTCATTCTTACAGTGTGTGTGTTAACCACCATGCAATGGCACTTAGTGTGCTTGCATTATGCTTAACAGAATTAATAGAATGTATCCTTTTTAAATTGTTGCCTGTCTGCGTCCTGTCCATAGGTGTTCAATGGCTGCAGGTGTTTGAGAAGCTTGCTAACTGCTGTACAACATCCCTTAGTGGCATTGTGCGATGGAAAGCAAAAACTACAACAATGTTTCCTTTTTCAACATTACAGTGGTTACACCCTGTCTGCAGGTGTTCTTTCTTCTTCCTGTGTGAGCCAATAGTCCAGGTTTGTGCACTGCTAAGCATCACACAAATGAGATAAATGCAGCTAGACATGACATTCATTGTGTTTCTTTGTTTTCTTTTTTGTGCTAAGCCACATCATGCAAACACTGGCATTTCTAAAAAAATAAAAAAGGAAAAATGAGTTGAAATGAAGAAAATAAATCTATGAAATAAACACTACAAAATACCTCTTGGTACACATGAAATATTTTTACACAGGACTGGATTTAAAGTCTCATTCCAATGAACCTTCAAAACACCATAAGGGTGTCTTATCCCTCTGTGCCATACAAACAACTTTGCAGCAGAGAACTGAAGTCATTGTAAATACAAACAACTACATAATCCACAGTACTAACAAAACATATTACAGTTATTTGTATATGTATTAATTTCAGATATAGTGCACTGAGTGATCACACAACCATTCATGACTGTTGCCTGCAAAAATGCAACTCTGTCTTATTTCTCTCTGTTTCTTGCTCCTTCTTATCTTATCTGAGCAGTAATCTGAGACATGCAGTTCGTAAGGCAGTCTGCATCATTGTATATAAAGTGTGTGAGAATATCAAATGGCATTAATATACACTTGTTAACAAATGAAGGGGAAGTTGGATGTTACTGAACAGAAACTATGAAATGCGTGCTGCTTACTTACATTTGAAACCTTTATACAATTACTTGTACTTGTTGTAAATCTAACCTGGCTGACACACCCACTGGAGGTAGGGGAGTCTGCATTGCTATTGTGTTTTGCTTCTCCCTACTAATAATCATTCACAGCTGCAATGCATTATCAACAAACACTGAGTGCCTACATTATGTTTACATCTCATACTCAAAACCAAGTAATTGGAATTCAGCAATTTTAATGAGTTCACAACTCATTTGCAACTTCACCATGCTCACAGCCCTGAATGTACACCATAAACAGGGAACCTGAAGCTGAGGAGACTTATTTATGTGGATAACACAAAAGAGGATATTACTTTGGGATACATCTGCACAATCTGCACAGAAGACTACTGATCTTGATAAGGCATGCTTGCATTTTTAGTTGTATACTACATATGCTGAAATGTCATTAAGAAAAAAAAAATATATATATATATATATATATATGTGTGTGTGTGTGTTTGTGTGTGTGCGTGTAGGTATATATGCATTAGCAAATCAAATGCTACTTTTATCTGTATGCATTTCTTAGAAGTATACTGATGGCATGGGCAAGTTTGTCAGGACATTTCATTTTCTCAGATGTACAGCCTTATTAACTGTCATTACAACTGCTAATGTCACAACAGATTTTCTCTGTACACTGTTCTAGGATGGAGCATGCACACCTTTAGGGGAGTAGTGGCCACAGGTAGACATGAATGGCAATAGCTTAAAATGGAATTTTCTGTGTTAAATCTGTACACATGTTTCGGGGACAGTTTATTTGATAACACTTTTATCATTTCACCGATGGTTTGTTAGCAAAATGTATCATTTGTCTGTTCTTTTGCAGGTGGGAGCAAGGTTGCATTTCTGTTTTGGCACAAACAAGATTGTTGCTATTATTGCTCTCCTTGTTTTGGATCCAATGTTGCTTTGTGTGTGATTGTAATATGTTACAACCAAGCAATTCCTTTTTTATATTTGAATACATTGACTGTTTTATGTTTCTCTCGTGGGTAATAGTGAAATGCTACCTTTTATGTGTTATATTGAAACATGACTTTTAGTTATGTAATACTTATGTGCACTATCCTTCTCCTGTGTTTTTAGTCCCACTCCCTGAAAATCCTTCTTCAGTGACCCTGAGTATGAGGTCATTGTGGAAGCTTTTAGACAAAGATGGGATGTGGCGGTATGTCAGGCAGAATGCAAATTTAGCAACAGGTAGTTGCTGATGTGAAAGCAGTAGATGGCCTCATCAAGACATGCAATCAAGTGCACCATAGGTCCAAAGAAATGATTTCATCTGCACGGAAGAGACCAGCTGCAGTGACCCATGAACAAACGGGTACTGGTTGAGGGCTTGTTAAAGAGCCTCCACTAACAGCAAATGAAGAGATCGTGTCCACTCTCAGGGATCAAGACAGCTCACTGGAAAGTGCACAACAGCATATCATTGACAATGGTGCTACTGTTTCAGGGAGAACAAGTATGTCCCAGGAGGAGCTTCCAGGTAGGCTTATCTATCTCAGTTATTAAATATTTCTTATATGGTAAAATATTGACAGTAATACTTAAGTTATGGTTAGCATTAAATTCATTCGGGGGAATAGTTTTAGATTGATACAGTTAACAACCCATTCTGAATGATTACACGTGGTTAGAGTGGACTTGTCATTCAATTTCTTGTTAAAAGTATCATCAATAGACATATAAAGAGAAAAGCATTTTAACCCCCTGTGTTACTGTTAATTGTAATGATGGTGTCTTTACCTTTTTCCTAACTTCTTCCAGAACCATCATCCATGGGAAGTATAGCATCATCTACACATGGTAAAACAAATATTTTTTTGTCGGTAGTAATGAGCAGTTCAAAGAAATATTTATTTTCTCCATATGTGTGATGTATGTCAGGACTGTTGTGTGTATTGCTGTACTGTCTGTAGTAGTGGTACCATTGTTAGTTTGTTAGCATACATTTGGCTATAGTAGTATAGCTATTAATTTCTTTCCCGTGTTTGATGCTTATTATCACAGGTGATCCTGATAGTAGAAGTGTAGGACTCTTACCACCTGATGTCAGAGTAACGTCAGACTCTGATAATGATATTGGCCAAACAGAGGCACAGTCAAGGGATGTAGAGGTTGAATCTGACACTGAGGTTGACATTCAGTCACCCTCTGTAATTCCATCGGACACAGGCAGTAGGCCTACCCCAACCTATTACAGTGAACCCTCATATATTGGACAGGTGAAGGGTGAAACACTCAATTATGGAAGTATGGTTATTGTGGCTTCACTGCTTGTTGACTCTGGCCATAGCCAAAGTGTGGGTGAGGTGCCATGCAGGAGGGTTGTTAGGGGTGCTCAGAGGAGGCTTGCTGTTTATCCTCCACCTGATCCAGATCTGTCTTCTCTTGACACTCAACATGTTTAGGGCCATCATGAAGGCACAGGCATGTTCCTATAGGTCCTACAGAGAAATGCTTAGAATTGTAGGTGTGGCAATGGCTGACATGTGTGACTGCCTGCACCATGTTACCAATTCAATGGATCGGACGAATGACACGTTGGTACGGGCAGTGTCTGTGATGGAATGTCTGCTGGTAGGGGGACAACATCCTTGTAGGAGTTGGTCAGCCATATCATCTGCTGTTAGCCGATGTGGCTGTGCTTGATCACACTCCTATAGTGGCATTACTTCCACTGCTCCATCAGTGGTTGAGGTGTCCACACCCAGATGTGTCAGGCCATGGGGTCATGGTCTTTAGCATCTTCATGAGGGGAACTCATCCAACAGACATCAGTCACATTCAGGTAGCAGCAGTGCATCTGACTCTGGGCATGGTCATGCCAGTGCAACTCCTGGCAGAGCCAGTTCTCATGGTCAAGTACAACAACAATGAACTGCCACCTCTACCATGCATGGCTCACACCTGTCTGACATACCAAGATGCAGACCTAGCACAGAGCTCGGCTGTGTTCCTGCAGACACTCACACACCAATTTCACCTGGCAGACCTATATAGAAAAACACAAACAACAGTTACATGGTTGAGCCATGAATCATAAAGCTTATTTTGTCTCACTGACCATTTGTTACTTTATTCAAATGTCTGCCTGTTTCTTTTTCTTATTCACACACACACTCACTGACTTTTTGTGTCAGCCTAGGCTTCCTGCCCCCCACAGACACACACATACAACACCCTGAGCAAGTGATAATAACTGTGACAGATCCTCATTTTCTAACTTCTGGTTTTAGGGATACATAACATTTCTATCTGATGCTAAGGGTGTGTAGTTTACTTAGCGCTTAGTATATCTCCATTTGTGCTGTTGTTTTGATAATTGTACTTTTGACATATTTTGGTCTTAGAAAGTTAGACAGTTGATAGAATCAAAGATTTTTTGTTTTTTGCATCAGTATTTTTAATAATCTTCTGAGGGTGAAACTGAAATGTGTCATGCTATTTTCTAACTTCTCTCTTTGATGATTTTCCAGTAGAAAAGTGTGATGCCAAACTGAGGACATTTGGTGACCATCAGTACTTTTGAGAGGCATTAATGTGTGAATCTTTGACGCCTAAAGCCTGCTGCTTGATAGAGGACATATGTAGTCACAACAGACTCTGCTGTCACATGTTAAAGTAATTTCTGTACAAATCACCCACCATTTACTTGCTTACATTTCAAGTAACAACATGCAAAAGATATGCCATTCATTTGTATTTTTACACAATACACTCCCATATTCAACACTTACCTTGAAAATCCAGCAGTTGCAACAGTTTTAGTTCAGGGCTGACTCTAGGGTTGCCAACCATCCAGAATTCTTCTGGACTGTTCAGAATTGAGAGACACTGTCCAGAAAATGGATACTGCCTTTTCTGGACAGTGAATTGTCTAAAAAAAATAAAATCAATTGTCTGTTGTCTTATTAACATTCAGAAGAAAGTTGCACAGTATTTTTCCTCTTAAACTTAACAACTGCTATTTTGGTGTTTCTGCAGTATGATACACATGTCCAAAGCAAAGCAATTCTGTGAAACTTTTAACCAATTGACACAGACATCCTCTGAGTCACAGAGTCAATATTGAACCTTGTACATGGGTTGGTTACTGCCTTTCGCCCGGTGCAAGCTGGGGTTGTTTAACTGTTTTGCAGCTCTGGCTTATTTTCTGTTGTCTATTAAGAATGAGTGGTAGGCATTCTCTGTAGTCATCTCTATCAGAACTCCTGGCACAGCACATTGGTGTAACTAAGAAAATGAGTTTTTGAGCTGGGATACAGGATCTGAATTTTCTAGACATAGTAAGGCCTTGCTAAGTTTAGTTCTGGTGGCTTCCAAAATTAGCAATTATCAGAAGATGGAAATCAAAGTAAACGTATTTGAAGAAGTGAAGATTGTAACAAATATAAAAGAACTAGAAATAGGATCTTTAGAAAAATGGTAGGAGCAAATTACATAGAAAAAATGGGAATTGTGGGAACAATACATGCAGAATAATGTTTTGGAGGAAGAATGAGGTTTAATAGAAGACAAAAATTGATCAATGTATGTAATGCTAGATTGACAATTACTGTATGGAAGATTATATGTGATGTATAGTGGCTGTGACTGAGAATATGTCAAGGAAACCAGTTGGCATAACACTTAAGTTCTTCTCCTCCACGTACAAGTTTCGATCTTGAAATCTGTCCAATTTCTGTTTGGAGTTTGCATGTTCTCCTTGTGTCTCTGTAGGGTTCCTCCCACCTCTGAAAAACACATCGAGTGTTTCCATTTCAAATTCACCAAAAGAATGGAGCTGTGGGCAGCTGCACAAACTGTACATGGTGCCCTATAGGGGAAGAGTTATATAAACCAACAGCTGTGGACAACCACTGTAGCATGTAGTATCCTCATAATAGGAGATCACAGATCACAGACTGAGTGCTGTGTCAGGGCTAGACATGCAACAATGTAAAATATGGCTCTAGGTAATCAGTTGTATTGAATAATGTTGCCAAAAAGTCATGGGTATTTGCTGGTGATAAAGTGGGTTGAGAACCTGGTCTACTCCAATCTATGCCAGGGACCCATGCTAATGGTGTTGGGGGCTATATGCCTCTATTGGCCAGTGTGTGCCTGCCATAAAGCCCAGCAATCCTGGGTCAATACGTTACTGGATGTTGCCCAGCTTATTTACCTAGGATAGCTCTGTTGAGCGAAAGGTGGACGTAAACCCAATCAAACTGTTTAACATGAACTAAACATTGCTACACTCAGTGTAGGTTCTCTGACTGGATGTGGCTTGGAAGTGGATGACATGAAGGTAGCATACACAATGGTTACTTTTACATACATGTGCAGAATTTTTGACATGAAAAGTTGGCAACCCTACAGCCATTACATGAGTAGGAAAAGGCTGTGAGTGTTACCTGGCATCAATGTTACTATATGTATATGTGTAGGAAGAAGGTTTATCCCCTTAGGAGGTGAGTGAGTGTGCTATGCATTACCTCTTGACCAACAAGAGGGTATATTGAGCACACCTATGTCTGCCTACTCCCAGAGCAGGTGCTGGTTCCCTCTCTGACTTCTCACTTGCATGTGGCAGTAGTGACCTTGCCACTGGTAGTGGGATGTATGCCCCTTCCCCTTGTCGATCCTGCTGAAGCTGCTTTCTCAGGATGATGTTGTGTAGCATGGCACAGATGGTAAATATTTCAGTATATGTACACGGATTGTACTGCAGGGCTCCCCCAGATTTATCTATTTACTGGAACTGTGACTTCAGCAGCCTAAACACTCACTCTATTACTTTTCTACTTTGAGCATGTTAGTCATTATGGTGTTCCTCAGGGTGTTTTTGCATTTCTGACAGGCATCATCAGCCACGGTTCCAGTGCATACCCTGCATTCTCCAGTAAATGATCTGTGGGATATCACCCCTAGTGAGCATTTAATACACTTGGGAGGTGTGCTAGATATGTGAGTCATGGTGACCGCCTCAGTTGCCAGCACAGACATTCAAGATGATTCCCTTGACATTATGCATGACTTGGCAGTTAACTGGATGAAAGCTCTTTCTATTTATATATAGCTTTCCCTGTTCCCAGGGTTGTGCCTTAATTTCTATATGTGTACAATCTATGACTTCCAGTACTTCAGGGTAGTGTGCTACAGGGTAGAACCCCTACATATTTGTGGCCCTGTCCTCAGAAGTACAGGGCAAATATATGTGATCACTGGCATGTTGGAGCATAGTATTTAAGAACTGATGGAGAATCCTGGATGTTGATGCCTCTGACAGCCACAGCATGTCCCCTGTTGGTCCCTGAAAGGTACCTTTAGCTAAGATTCTTACTGCTACCCATACCTTTGTCTCCACTGGTATGAGTTCATCTTGATTTGCCCTGGGTTTGAGTTGAGGACAACAGAGGTTGCAGAGTTCCTGTAGTGTGTCTGTATCCATCCTGTAGTGCACTACAATTTCCACCTCATGCATATTGTGATAAGTTAAATGGGGTCTGAAAACTCTTTTCCTTCTTGGCCTTGGTCTATTAGCAGAAGCAGCAACACAGACTTCAGCCTGTTGCACATACACATGAATTAAAGCAATAGCAGCCCCTAACATTCTTTCTGTGTGGTCTCCTTTCCATGGCTGTATTTCAATAGACTCTGGAATTCATATGGAAAACCAGCATTGAGTCTACTCGGTTGCTTTATAGGTTGTTGAATAGGTCCTCCATCTTGGATTAGTTGATTAGCATATAATTCAGCTGCTTATGCTGTAATTAGCATGCCATAGTGTTTACAGTGGTTGTGTGGCTCTACACACCGTGTAAAACCACTTACTGAATACAAAACAGTGTTCTATTGTGTGTGTGATGTAGTGCAATGTATATACAGTCTTAAAGGACTTTGTAAGGTTTATTGAATCTGTAAAACAATCTTATAGATATGCATTTGAATCTGTCGGGAAGGTGAATTCAAAAGAACACATGCATAATATGTAGTCCTAAAAAATGTATTTTTTTACTTAGGGATATTTACCAGTATGAGTAACAAACATGTAAGATTTCATATTCCTTACTAAAACAGGGGTTAGTAGTAGAATTTTTGTGGAAGGTCTCAAGGAGCAGACACCCAACAATGCAGAAGATCAGCCTCATTATCAACAAAATGATGAGATTCATGCTGAAAACATGGAAAAGCAGGAATCATAAAACTGCCATTTAAATGTGAACATTTCCCCTTTTGAAAGGCCTGTTAGAAGTAACACATACCTCCTGAATTAAAAAGAAGAAATACAAATACGATCATTCATATATAGTATACAGATTCAGATATAAAGATGATTTTCCTCAATGTAATGAGAAATAATACATCTCCAGCAAAACATAAGAAATTAGTATACTAAACACAAATTATACCATATTATCTCAGATTTTTTTTTTTTTTACTAAAAGAGAATGGATTAAAATCTCAGCAATCAGTGTTGAAGTATATATGTAAGGGCGTAGGAAATGACTTAGCTGTTAAGGCATCATTTTTGATATTAACATTGCAAAATCAAAAACAGGTTTCAACATAGGGGAAGACGTGATTATGCCTTGCATGTTGGATGCATGCCAAACAGTGTTATGTCATACATTTGTTGAGTCATATAGTTATGATAGGTAAATATATTCATCAGCAGCTTTTACATGAAATTAAAATGTAAAAAATGCATTCTCTTGTCTTAGATGAATCAACAGATATTGTTGAAAAAAGCCTTGCTACCTATAAATGTTAAAAAATAGTTTCTGAACTACTTGGAATTGAAGAGTCATACAACCAGCACTGAAATGGTCTCAGAGTTGTCTGATAACTTAAGTGCCAATTTAAAATTCACATACTGATTCAGTTTATACTGATGGTTCAGTTACTATTGTTTCTAAACATACAAGATTAGTTGCAAGAAGAAATAACACCATGTATAGAAACCATACATTGCATGATTCACTGGGAAATGTTAGAAAGCAAAACTATAAGACCAGAGTTGAATGAAGTATTAACACTAGTTATTAAAACATTACATTTTATAAGGTCATGCTGTTCAGATTCAAGACATTTTGCAGTGTTGGGTGATGAAATGGACTCTTCTTATAAAACATTATTAAATTATGAAATTTGCTGGCTTTCATCAGGACAGATATTTAAAAAAAGACTCTGATCTGAGAGAAGAAATAATTATATTTCGGTAAACCAAAACCTGACATTGTTCAGTTTTTTTCAAGGACGCAGACTGGAATGATTGGAACATGGTTATGTTACTTTGCAGACATATTTTGACTTTTGAATGAGTCTAGCTTCTCTCTTCAGGGAACAAACAAAGCAATGTTTAATAGTTATAATAAAATTGAAGGCCAAAAAAGAGAATGAAGCATTAGACACAGATAACAGAAAGTTGGTACTTTGATGATTTCATCACCTTGACTGACTGAATGAATGAGTCAGCAAAGAGAAATGAGGATTACAGTTTTAACCAACTAAAAAAAAAACATCAATAATTTGAAAATGCTGTCAGTTACATTTGAAGACTATGTTCTCTCAAGTCAGGATCCAAGATATATCTTTTTTTTAATTGAGGGGAGATGGAGTTGGTTCTTGATCCCTTTAATCTCAATGAATGAGTAAAGAATGCTCGATATACAAATGAAGATCAATTTGGCAGATCTTTCCTCAGACACTTTTAGACAAAGTTACCTCTTTAGTTACGTTTGAGTAAAAGTTTATGGTGAGTATGGGCCTTTAAGTGAAAAGAATTTTTGGATCCAACTCCATTTTTGTTTGACGTATTACAACCAAAGCAAAATGTAAGAATGAGTTAAATTTGATAGCTATGTTAAGGCTCTTTTTAACCCACCATAGATCAGATATTGACAACTTTTGTCATGCAATGCAATCATATTCTTCTCATTAAGATAGTGGAAGTTTGAAATCTGAAATGTACATTCTTACAATTCATATTATATGTAACTATTTTTTAAGTTTGTCAAACATTTTTATAGGTATGCATGAAATGCAATATTTTTGAATAAGGTTCCTTAACAAACATTGATTTATAACACATCTGAGGAACGGTTTGGCATTCAGGCAGATTACTGTTGAGTTTTCTCTTTTTCCTTCTGTTTTGCCTATGCTCATTTGACTGGCCATTAGCCTAGTGACTAGACAGGTACGTGACACCCATTATACTAAGGCAAGTACTTAGCATTAATAGTTATAGTGCATTAGCATGATCTATTAGTTAATTGCTTCTAGCAAATGTTTGTGCTATGGTCACCTTTAGGATTAACAGGACATAGATGTGGAATAACAAATTCTGAGGATTTATCCAATTCAACGGTTTTTGACTGATAAGTGTAAGTTGCTTTTCTTTTTTTTTTTTCTTTATATGCATCAGGGTACCTACTTATGTGATCATTTGAACCTGTTTGCACCACACCTCTCTTAGGGAGATTCCTCTTCCCTTCAGCTTGTATAGAACTTCCTTTCACCTGTTGTTAAGAAGAGAATGACACATTGTTTCTGCCATAGCTCTCTGCGCATCTCCATTTATGCTGTATGATAACACATAATTTATTCTACCTCTCCTACAGTTACCTTGCTTGTTTGGGGTTGAGGATTCTTTCTTTCCTTTAAGGGAATGTAAATTCCTTTTTTTAAGTCCAGACAAGCCAGCTACCTTGGCATGGTATCTAAGCACTCATGGCTCACACCCTCTTAGTTTATGACATCCAAGAAAACTCCAATATTTCCTCAGCTTCCTTCTTCCAGAATAGTGCAAAATTCCTATTAGAGATGATATATTTGCTATTGCCCTCAGTAAAAGATTTTCATAATTGCTCTGCAGTTTATACTTCTGTATGGCCAGTATAATGTTGACCTTAAACATCAATGCACACTCCTTAATTTAGTACAAGAAACATACAAATCAAACAATCAAATAACTAGGGAGTGAAGTTTCAAATGGGGAGGATTTAAATATTGCATTATAAGCTGAAAGCGCTACTAACTGTTTTATGTTTACATCCATGTAGCACATTCCAACTGGCAAATACAATTTCTGCCCTTATATTATACTGGCCATCATACATTGTTAATAACCCACAAGTCTTTGTAGTAGCAGATTAAATAAGAGCAAGTTTGTACTCCGGTGAAATTCCACAGTTATAGCCATTCCTGTCATGCTCACTTAGCAGTTAATAGGCATTGTTTAGAATACTGTTTTTTAGTGTTTTTTTAGGTTACATCTTAACTTGCAGTGTGTATTTAATTAATTAATAGATAGTGATATATACACATTTTACAGACATGTCAACACTCTCGAAGCTCATATTTCCTCTCATCAGTTTCTTCAGCTTTACTAAGTGATCCCATTTCTTGCCAGCCTGTCAGAGCCTGCTGTTTTTCACCAGTTTCTATTAACTTCCTGCTCCAGCACTATTCCACTTACTAAGAAGTTACAGATTATGAGTATATGTGTTAATGAACATGTCTGAAGTAAACAAGCTGATAAATATAACTCCTGTCATTATTAGTAAAGTGCAATCTGCCACCTTTGTTCATGAGTCACTAGTTATTAAGGATTTGGAAGTCAAGTCAAAAGTCAAAACTAAGTCAAAACAAAGAAAGTCCCTGAAAATAATGCACATTCAAGAGGTATGACAATATTAGGTATAATAACAATTATTTAAAGCTGCAAAAATAGTCCAGTAAGTAATTTCTTTGTTAAATTGTTAATCACTATGTAATCCAATGTAACTACTGTCTGTTTATTTTACTGTGGAGCTTTTCTCCCCGGGCCTCCGCTGAAAATGGACCCACATCCAGTCGGACACTCCCGGTCAACAAATTTAAATAAATAAATAAATAAATAAATAAAATTTATAGATTTGCTTAGGCAATATTTCCTGAGCTGGTCCATTTGTTTTTCTCATGAGCCATTTTTCACACCATCCCTTTGTCTGTGAGTTTAGCCTTTAGCATAATGCCTTGAATCTGGCAGGGTAATATATATATATATATATATATATATATATATATATATATATATATATATATATATATATATATATATATATATATATATATATTTCCAGCTTTGCATGTAGTAGGTGCATGGTTTGAATACATATAAATATATATTAGTATACATGTCAGTAAAATAATTTCCATTATTCCATAGAACTCATTTTGTCTTGTGTGGAATTCTGTTTTTTTTATAAGTTTACATCTCAACTTGAAGTCTATATATTTGACTAAGTAATAATAGTAATGATAATAATATATATGTCAGCACTCTGGCAGTCGAGGACCGGTTGGGAAAAAATAGCCTTGCAGGCACAGGCTTTTTTTCAAAGAATTTACTGAAGAACAAGACTAGCCATTAGTGGCCTGAGGCATCAGATGCTCAAAACAAGATGGCTTGAGAGTTATTGATGGAAATGGATTCTCAAGAGAATGGACCAGTGGCTAAAAAAAGACATCAGTCTTGAAGAGAGGCATCCAACCTGACCTGCAGAACAGCCTCCTAATGAGTCATTGCTATTGCCAACTCCATCATCCTCTTCAGGTAATTTTGGTTGATTTAGTTTTCTCTCAGCAAGTCATTCTACAGGATCAGGCAGCTAAGGAATAATTTGAATGTTTGTAGATGTATTAGCTAAAGTAGGTAAGTCAAGTTTGTTTGACTTAGTTATCGAGAAAAGATTTGATATGTCACAGTATGATCTCTCCAAGGTCTTTTGCAATGAGGTTGTAGTGGTAATGGTCCCCATTGCTTCATATTTTCCCTAGTTCCCCTTAGAATGTCAGCAAGAGGAGGTGGGGCAATGGGGCTTTCTAGTGGATACTGTCGGCACTGTGGAGCACAGCTCTTCTCCTTATTTAAGTAGGGTGGCAGGTGAACTAATTACACCCAATTCCCCATGACCATTAAGGATAACAGTTGCCATACAGAATACATTAAGTTGTTTGACATAATCAATGATGATCCTATTTTCCAAGGATTTGGGTGTATCCCTTTATACAGTGAAGAAGAAACAAATCAGCAAGTTTAGGCTTTAGAACTAGAATAACTAGGTTGGCAGCTTATGCTTTACATGGTATTGATTGTTGAGAGGGATACGCATCAGGCTTTGCCACTCCTTGCACACATTTTAATCCTATGGGAAGTACACCAGGTCAGGGGGGTAAGCCGGTATTGGGATGATCAGAAGTTCTGAAAACTGAAGCCAGTTAGTAAGGCTTTGCATTGGGACAAGCACCAACCAGATACATGGCTATGCATGATGATCAATTGGCCCAAAGCCACCCCTTCCGCATGTCTGGAGAAGCTATCAAAGAATGGGATCTTTAATAGCAGCAATTATGTCTGGCAGGCTTGCGATTTTCTAAATGTATGCTCACATCATGGAAAAGGGCATCCAGTTGTCAAATGTGTGAAAATGGGACAATCTCTGGTTAAAATTCCCCAGTAGTGAGACAGCAGGCAGCAGGGCATGGATGGAGAGCAAAGGTGCCCACAGAATGAACTTATGGGTGAACTCATCCAATTGTTTTTTTGTTTGTTTGTTTTTTTTTTTTTGTTTTTTTTGTTTTTTTTATTACTCTCCGGGAACTCATCAGATTGGCTTAACTCAACAAATGGAATCTGCATATCCTCCATGTAATCAAGAAGCACTTCTGCTCTTGGCAATTTCTAACTGAGTGAGACAATTCTTTTCTGATTGTGATTCCTCTGAAGGAAATGTGGTTTTAAGGCAAATTTCTTCTGTATGATTGAATGTGGGCAACACACAAACTGGAACTTATCAATCTGATGAATGCATAACCAGTGACTTTGGGACATGACTCAACACATATTTTACTTTTATAAATGACAAAAATCCTTGGACTGTTTCATATGCAGGCAATTTCAGTAAGTTACATAAGACTCTGCTGAGATATAGAATGCTTTTGTTAGACAATTTCTTTTTAAGAAACTGTATCTCACATAAACAAGTACCAAAGGGACTCAAGGTGTTTAAGTATCCAAACAATGTAATTGCTGGAAGTCCCTTTCATTTATAATTAATTTATATATTTGACAGGTGCAGTTTTGAATGGATTTTGCATAATGAGAGATGTATGGAATTATTATTTTCTGTGACTGACAATTTATGTTCTTGTATATAAAATAATGTATTGTTCTCTCTAGATGAATATCAGTCAAAATTTTATAAATTATTAACACAGGTGGAGAAAAGATGTGCAGTTTCTACAAAAACCTAAGGCGACAAAGTTGGAAAGGGACAAAAAAGATTATGACAGTAATACGTTGTATAATTTATGGACTTTTTGACCATGTAGTAGATAACAAAAAACTAGGAATATTGTTCTTTCTGAACCAAGTGAATCTCATTCCAATTCACCTCCCAATTTGGATGATGTAGTTTCATCAGACCCTCATTTTGAATACCCTTTAGAATTTCTACCGTTATAATGGTCCCACAGATCACAAAACTGATCAGTAAATTTCAGAGAGAAATTCAGGGAACAGGATACCTACATTTCCAATGGAAAAAGAGGGCCAGACAAAGAGGAAAAAGAAAAAAGATAATTCATGGTTTAGTACAAAGTCCCTGCCTTTCCCCTACTGAAGTGATTGGAGAGTTTACGAAAAGGATAATTTTAAGATTTATAGTTATAGTAAGATTATTTTGGATAATACATATTTTTCTATATTTAAGAGAGTTTTTTTCATTTGTACTTTCCAGATCATTTATCATTAGTCACACATTAATTGACATTAAGTTTTTTTTTTTAAAGAAGATGATCTTGGAAATACCATGTAAGACTCCCAATTATGTTACTGGGACTAGTGGAATTAAGAAGAAAAGTACCTGTAATCTACTTCTTCATCCATTGTTTAAACAATCTGAGAAGTCAGTTGAACACAAACTTAGATCTTTGTATAAAATGAGGCAAAAAGTTACTTTAATTTAACTTCTGAGGAGAGACATTTACTTGCTACACTTCTAAAGAACAAAGATATTCATATCATAAAACCTGACAAGAGATGGAATATTGTATTGATGAATATGATGGATTATATAGGTAGCATGATGAATATATTATATGCTGAGGATTCCTACATTAATATGTTGAGGAAAAAAGTTCATATAGCTTACCAGAAAATAGACTGGATGTTAGAAGATCTGGTTTCCTAAGATATTATAGATATGGATACATTTGAGTTTCTCATGAATAAACTTCTACAGATAGCAGCTATATTCAAAATGCCTATGGTCCAGAAGCATATTAAAAATCTCCAGTTGATAATTTCCTCAAGTGGATCTAAAACCCATCCCCTTGTGGTTTACATTGATAGAAGGTTAAAACAACATTTTCAATGGATAACTCATATAATAAAAGATGCATGTGACTTTTTGAGTCACATTAATGAATTACCTTATAAATATGATTCTATAGCTGTACCGATTGATGCAGTAGATTTACGTACGGTTATCCCCCACTATCAAGGAATTGAATGATTTGAAGAGGCTTTAATAACATGCAAATTGTTAACCCAAAGAGAGATTAGATTGGTATGTGGTCTTATGCAACTGGTATTAAAATACAATTTTGTATATTTTTGAGGGGATATCTTCAAACAAACAGTTGGAGTAGCTATGGGGAAAGCTAATTTATTGTCATACATTTGGGAACATACATATATTTTAGATTCCTCTTTTCTTTTATAACATTTTATTATATACCAGGTTCCTGGATGAGATTTGTATTGTATGGACTGCTGATAACGAGGAACTATTGGCGTTCTTAAATTATTTTGGGGATAGCACCTCATTTTTGAAATTCACACATCACATCCATGATACTTATTGAGTTACAATATATATTTGGATGTGATTATAAAAAGAAAATATAATGAACAACAAAAACATATTTCCAGAATTTGTTGAAAACCTACTTTTTAAAATTCCTACCTCCATTATACCAGTGGCCACCCACAACATTAAAAAAGAAGCATTGTGAAAGGTCAAATCATAAGGGCACCTCGGATGACCTCCAAATATAGTGATTTTTTTGAAGAATGTAAGTTTATACAAAGTCTTGTTTTTTTACACAGATGTTATCCAAGAGGTTGGTTAGATAATATAAGTAATGATATTATTGCTGGATGGGGAACCAGGTATTTTCCAGTTATTAATAACATTACTAATATTAATAATATCAGTCATACTAACCACATCCCACATTTTGGTGATTCTGTAGTTCATTCCTCTAAGCCACCCAAAAATTGTGTGCTCCCCCAAGTCTTAATTTTGGAATACAATGGGGAAACAAAAATCATTAAAGATGTGTTTTTTTTTTTTTAATATTGGAATATGTTTAAAATGGTCCATGTGACTTTATTTATCTTTTCTGAACCCCTTTGGATTGTATATAAAAAAAAGTCCTAACTTAAAAGAGCTATATGAAAGAGTTGATAGTGAGGATACTCCAGTTAATAGACTAAATACAAGTACTTACAAATGCGGATCCTGTAGTTCTTGTCCTTACATATCTAAGTACCATATTTTTAGTTTCCCATAAAAAACAATTACAGAGCTTGAAAGTAAGCAGGGCAAGTAAGGAAGCTCATTGGCCAGTTAACAGCCTTAGTGGAATTACTTACACCCATTAGCCAGTCATTTATTGAGTCTAGCAGCATCAACTTTCAAACGCGAGTGACAAGAACCGAAGGGTTAAATGCTAGAAGTGGAAAAAACAACCGGAAGCAAGGGGAGCTTATTGGCGTAAATTCTGAAGCCGGCGACCTTGGTGGAACTAACAATGAAGGAATTGAAGGTACTTTTGATGCTACTAACACTCTGACGATTTTTCACAACCTGGAAGCAAGAAATGGCCTAAATGGAAACAATTATGTTTTTCGTGAAGAGCGTGGCTGTCATTCAGGTACTGTGTTAACTACTATGCATAAAGAGACTTCTGACTGGCTAAAAGGCAAATATGTGTTTAAATGGGACTGTAATAAGAAAAGAGAAGGTTTGAATGATTCTTACAAAAACAAAGTTGATAAATTGTCTAAATTAATGCACAAATTCAAAGTATTGAGTATAGAGAATGAGTATTTAAAAGAATGTATTACCAGAGACATTGTTCCTAAGGGACTACATGTTTATAAGTTCCCGAACAACGTGGTTATTGGTACTGACTTTCATAAAGAACTTTTAGATGTATTTAATAAATGTGGTATTGATGTTTTGAAGTTGATTATAAAAGATAACACAACAAGCCAAGAAGCTTTACAGAAAGATAATGATGAATTGGACCAGCATATCAAAGATGATTTGATTTTTTCAATTAGAGAAGAAAAGGAAAAATATTACAATATTAGGAAGGATATTGCTATAAAATGTGAAGATTTAATAAGTAGGAAAATTAGAAAACTTGAGAGGGATATTAATGAATATGAGAATAATACATGTTACCCTATACCTAACAAAAGATATAACTATGTTGATGGACACAAATATAATGATAGAGAAAATAATTTCAATGAAAATGATGGCGAAACATGTTTTTTATGAAGAGGATGGACAAGACTATGATACTGAATTCCCACCTTTAAGGAGATCTGAAAGACTGAAAAGTAAACAGGGCCCTCCACAGCAAAATTTTCCAGGGAGGGGGGGAGAAGGGGGAGGGGGAAATTTTATTGAATCCCCACCCCAACACACAAGATGACAATGAAATAGTAAAGGAAAGGTATAAATATGTGTATAATAATTTTACAATTTACAATTTTAGTGAACTAGTTTTAGAGAAAGAACATTTTTATTTATTTTCTAGGGGCCTAAAATATATACCTAAAAGGAAAGGTGACATAACAGGTGGTATATTAGATATAAAAAGTTTTTTAAGAAAAGTAAATTTACATATTATGTTCCCCAATAATAATAAAGTTCAATTTAAGACAGAATTGAAATGGAAAAGTATATACAACCTCCCGCTACATCCCCAATTAAAAAATGTAGAGAAAATTATAGAATCTGAAGTGAGGAAACAGGTAAATAAAATATGGTACAACCCAAACTTAAGCAAGAAAGAAAGTGATTTGCTGTATGAAATAAAAAATAATAGTAAAATTAGAGTGATGAAACTTGATAAAGGAGGTGGGTTAGTCATTATGGATAGTATTCTATATGAAGGTAAAATGAACACTATCCTATGGAATGAGGTCAGATACTCAATAGTATCTTTAAATGAAATGAATATAGCCTATAACAAAATAGATGTTATTTTACAGGATATGCTTGATGAAGAAATTATAGACTATAATACCTTCAAGTATTTGAAAGTGGATAAACCTAGAACACCCACGATATTTGGTATACCTAAAATCCACAAAAATGAAGAGGACCCACCTTTTAGACCGATAGTTTCGGCAGAAGGTTCAAAAACATATCCTTTAGCCAAATATATAGATAAAAAAGTAAAACGTGTTTGGATGAAAAGGAAATGTATTTTGAAAGATTCTTGGGACTTATTGATGGAATTACCTGATAGTCCTGTTAATGATCAATTATTGTTTGTAACAATAGACATTATTGATTTATTTTCCTGCATTCCGTACAATGAAGGGACAAAAATGCTTGAGGAAATTGTTTATGAAGATGTAGTATTAACACAAAATGAGAAATTAATAAGTACTTGGCTAATGGAATTCGTTTTGAAGAACAACTTTATTTATTTCAATGGGGAATTTTATCAAAAACAGGGGGTAGCAATGGGTGCAGCTTGCACCCCTACATATGCTAATTTAATACTTGCTTATTGGGAAGAAAAATATATATTTAATTCAGAATTCAAGAATTGTTGGGAGATATATAGAAGGTTCCTGGATGATATTTTAATTTTGTGGACAGCTGGAAAAGAAAAATTCACAGAATTTTTAGAATATATAGAAAATACTACTAACTTCCTAAAATTTACACATAATATTTCTGAATCTAATGTATATTATTTGGATGTGGAAGTATATAAAGAAGGAAATGAACTTAGAACTAGAATATTTAGAAAAGATACTTTCTGTAATTCCTATCTACATTTTGAGAGTGCCCACCACTTTCACTGCAAAAGAAACATAGTGAAGGGACAGTTTGTTCGAGGAAGTAGAATGACAAGCTCTGATATTGATTTTAAAAAGGAATGTGACCTCTTAGAAAAAAATGTTTCTAGAGAGAAGTTACCCACTAACATTTATCACACAAATAAGACAGGAGGTGGAAAAAGGGAGATATGACAAATTTTGCCCCATATACAAAAAGAGGGATGCTAGTAAAGAAACAGATAGTAATAATAAGCAAGAAAGAGAAGAATATCAGCAAACGTTGGTGCTTTAATATAATGGACTGAATAATATAGTCAAAAAAATATTTTTAAAAGAATGGGGGAAATTCATAGCCTTGACTGACATAGAAAATTTAGCTATTATACCACAGAAAGTAACTTTTAAGAATTCACAAAATATAAGATATATAATAGAGAATAGTAGTAATAGAAACAAGACAGATAAAAGAAGAAACAGGATAGGTACATACAAATGTGGGCATTGTATCCAGTGTTCATACATTATTAATAATGACAGAATATTTTTAGAAAGCAGAGGGAGATATGTAAACAGTGGAGAATTTTACAACTGTGAATCTAAAGGTTTAATATATTTAGCCATTTGTGAAACATGTGGTTCGTTTTATATAGGAAAGACTGAAATGAAATTAAAAAGAAGGATTTACGAACATGTTTATGATATCTCAGTAGGGAAAGAAAGTAATGCTTTATTTAAGCACACCAAAGTTTGTCCTGACTACAAGTACAAATTCTTAGTTGTAGAACAGGTTAAAAGTGATAATAGAGGGGGATTATGGGAAGAAAAAATTGAATTTAGAGAACTGTGGTGGCAGATCACTTTAGAAGCTGATAAAACACTGGGTTTGAATGACTGTATTTCCATAGTACCTCTACTAAAAATGAGAGCTGCAAAACTTTGAATGTAATAAACATGTTTGGTCGGGAGAGGGCACTGTTTGATTAAACTCATGTGAATGAGACACATTTCCCTTCAAGCAATATTAATGGTTTTAAATGTTTTAATTTTAATTAATGTTTCAAACAATGGTTGTTTTTAAACTGAATATATTTATAATATCATATTTAATAAAATACATTTAGCACATTTAATAATATTTAATTGAAATGGAGTTTACATATATATATATATATATATATATATATATATATATATATATATTTTTTTTTTTTAAAAAAGGATTTTCATAACAAGACATTTAATTAATTAATTAATGGTGAATTTTTATTGGTAGAAAATGATGTATTTAAGTATAAATTAAATGCTTTAGGGTATGCTGGTCATCTGATGAAGTCATTTTCATGACGAAAACGCAAATGGATGTATGGTGAAGGCGTTTATGTTTTATAAGTATTTCTGTGGGTGTTCGAAATAAATTTGGACAATTTTGTTTTAAATCTACTGGTTGGAGCCTTCTATCATGGATACTGCTTTTTGTTTTTGGTTTTGGTGATTATTGGCAGTATTTTCCATTTTTTTTGTACTAAATACAAGTACTTACAAATGCGGATCCTGTAGTTCTTGTCCTTACATATCTAAGTACCATATTTTTAGTTTCCCATAAAAAACAGTTACAGAGCTTGAAATACTATAACTGTTTGAGTAGTAGGGTTGTTTATAATACAGTGTGTGTAATATGTAGTTCTTTTTATGTGGGAAAAATGGAGAGACCTCTTAAAAAAATGTTTCTATGAACACATGTATGACATAAACAAAGATGTTGACACTAATGCTCTAGCCAAACATATTAGGTCTTATAATAAAGGGCAATTTACTTTTTTGCCTTTGAACAGATTCTTAAGGACCTGAGAGGAGGGAAATGGGAAAATAAATTAGAACATAGAGAGTTATACTGGCAATTGTTATTAGGAGCTAATGTTGAACCTGGTCTGAATGAACATATTTCTATAGCTCCAGTTATTTAAATTGAGAGCAGACAAATTATAAGTCTAAATCTATATATTTATATATATATATAATATATATATATATATATATATATATATATATATATATTTACACACACACACACACACACACACACACACACACACACACACACACACACACACACACACACACACACACACACACACACACACACACAGATATCCTTATGATCTTGATAGTCTAGAAACACATACCCTGGGATTCATGAAGCTTGCGCCAGGCGCAGGCATAGCGTAGGCAGTATAACGCCAAATATGGCCATCGAGCGATTCAGGTACGATCCAATTCCACGTGCACTACCGGCGTATGCCAGAACTGCGCAGCCCCCGGCTTAGGTATGCTAATCACCCCATGTGCAGTGTCGCACCATGCATATGAAGGCATATAGTGATTCATGAAGTGGTGCAGGCGTAGCGTAAGCCCACGGAAATGTAAACCAAAAAACACGGTTTACATTTTCCCAAACAGAACATCGGCGCTATGGAAGAGGGCCAGACCCAGGTATCACAACGTTAACATATGCCAATGGTGAAATACACAGCCAATGGCATAAGAAAAGATGCACAACACATAAATAACAACATTTAATGTCATGTCTACAGTAACGCACAGCAGAACCGCATGGCATGTGTGCGGAAGCTGTAACATAAAGAAATAATATAAAAATGTCATAAAATCGCAACGTAATAGAAATCAGGTTTACAGCATAATACACAATGGTAGGCATGGAACACCACAACCAAGGTGCAAGGGTTGCTAAGGGCCTGCGATAGTGTTTGGTGCGGTAACTATGAATTAGTAGTCAATGCCATGCAAATGAGGCAGATAATACTGAATCACAAATGTCCCGCCGGATGAAGGTTGTACCATACGGCGCAGCGGTATAACACCGAGGAGTGGCTTAGAGGAGATACATGACATCAGCAGAGGGGTGTGCCACCGTAGCAGTAAGCACATTGGAGCAATGCAAATCTGGCCTGTCCATTGCTAAGCAAAGCTGCAGGACAGGGGTGGGCAGGAAGGTATAGAATTGTTTAGCTGAGAGCACACATGGTGCACAAAAGCGCATGTGTACAGGGATGAAAACGTGCCCGAAACCCAGTAATCAGACACACGTGCCGCAAACAATAGCAGAAACAGGAAGGTCAGGGGAAGAAAAGAAGGAAATGCGGAAGTAGGGTAATTGGAGTACTAATGAGCAATCAACACCTTTTCAACCCACAAAGGCCAATCGACGGCAGCTGACAAGTCTGCTTGCAGAAACCTGCAAAACAGGATAGGGGAGGCATTGGAATGCAAAGAAAGGAGGGGAGGTATTGGATTGCAAAGATAGGAGACCTGACACAGCAGATCAAAGCAAACCGACAGTAGACCGGCAGTAGCACACATAACGTAAGATACGCCAGGTCCAGGAAAGTACAAATGAAAGTAGGCTGCAGGATGCATGCCAGAAAATGGTAGGTGCAACGTGCAGAAATGTAAAGGGAAGGTCAAGAGGTAATCCACAGCAGGCAAATGTAATTCAACACCAAAGGCACCACAATAGTAGTTCCGGCAGTAAAACACATAAGATACCCTGTAGCTACGATTGTACATACACACCCTATGACATCATTGGTGTTCACAGCACAATAGTATAAAGTGTGAAAGCACTCAACACACACCTGTGTATTCCCAAACACCGCACCATAGGTGTAAACACATGGGGAACTTTTAAAATGTACATGTTGGGAGCTGCCATAGCTGTGATTCATCAGCATGTGTTAGAGACTGAAGGTGTTGTGGAGGATGATGCCAACAACCACCGTAGGCCTTGGAGGAGAAGGAGAGTGTTCAGACCAAGGGTAACCTACCAGGGGCTACATGACCTGGAGATAGTAGAGTGTTACAGGGTGGACAGGGACATCTTACAGCAAATAGTGGAGCTGTGCCGGCCACGTCTGAGAACCAGAAACAACAGAGGGGAACCCATCCCATTGGACACGAAGGTATGTGTAAGCCTGCGAATACTGGCCACAGGTACCTTTCAAAGGCCAACAGGAGATATAATGGGTATTTAACAGGCATCAGCATCCAGGGTACTACACCAGTTCCTGAATGCCATGTTACCACATGCCAATGAGCAGATATACTTCCCCAGAACTCAGGAGGAGTTGGCCAGCAATATGCACCACATCCACTGTGTGGCACACTACACAGAGGTACTGGGTGCGATAGACTGCACGCACATACAAATCAAGTCACCACCCGGTGAGCATGGTAGGCGCTACATAAACTGCAAGGGATTCCACTCCATCAACTGCCAGGTCGAGTGCAATGCCCAGGGCATTATCATGGATGTGTGTGCTGGCAGCCCTGGAAGCTACCATGACTCCCATATCTGGCATGCCTCACAGCTGTATCAGGTATTTGTCAGGGGGGACATCCCACATGGCCATCTTGTGGGGGATGCTGGATATGCACTGGAGCCGTGGATGATGACTCCCATCAGAAATGCACACACACCCATGCAAGAACGCCATAATGAGGCACACTCACAAACCAGAATCATCATAGAGCATGTGTTCGGGATGCTGAAATCACGGTTCCAGTGCTTGGATACATCTGGTGGAGCCTTGCAGTACTCTCCAGGCATGTGTGCCCACATCGTCATAGTATGTGTCATGCTACATAATATGATCCTGCGGAAGCAGCTGCAGCAGGGACAAAATGGTGAAGGCCCTCATAGCCCACCGCAATTGCCAAGGCCATTACAGGCACAGAGGGATTCAGACCATGAACACACTGTGCCAGCCCCAGTAGGCAGATGGAGGCGTGCCCAATATGCCTATGCCTTTGCAAAGAGGGAACGTATAGCACATACTCTGACAGTGTAGGCCTCTACGGACTGACACCTCTCCACTTGCACACACAGTAAAATGGATGGCACACAAACATGACCACCTGTAAATTGTAATGTATAGGTGGCCCAATGTGTGACTCCTACATAGGCAGCCCTCAAACATTGTAAACACAACAGCTAGTGGAACACGGAATGCCAACACCTGAACAGTACATGGGCCTTACAGCATATGATTGTGCTGTGTGCCTGTCACGTTCCCCGCCAGATATATATATATATATATATATATATATATATATATATATATATATATATATATATATAGATGTGTATATATATATATATATATATATATATATATATATATATATATATATATATATATATATATATATATGTACACATATGCATATATATAATACAGATAGAAAGGGCAATAGAGTGATATATGGTGATATAGATGGATTCAGCGATATCTGCAAATATAATAGATAGTTCAACGACATTCATAACACCTTGGAGGTACAAATAAATAGGATACCGCCAACCATGGAATGTGTAACATACCGACATGTGTAACCACGAGGCTGAAAGACCGATAGAGCACAGTACCGGAACAGTACAACCGCGAGTAATAGTATGATGATATGAAGGGACAGTTAGTCACCGCTGCCGGTGTTGCGGTCCACGTAGGTACTGTGTTCAACTGTGTCTGTGAGTGCCGTAATCTATGTAAGTGTGCGTTGAGGGTGCAGTGTGCATCTCTGTGTGACTGTAATGTGTGTGTGTGTCCACAACATGTGTTTGTTAGTGCCAAGTCAGAGGCAGATCAGTACGGTAGGTGTGGGTATAGCTAGCCGTAGGCATACGGTTACTACCTGTCCCACAGTAGGAGGGACAGCCCCACCCTGGGCAGGTGTGTCCTGACATAAAACAGTACAAAGGGCAAATGTCCGAGATGGTAGGACATTAATATGTCCCATATATAATGTAACAGTCATATTTAATAGTTATGCCTGTATGTAAGAAACGTAAATGTTACATGCAATATGATAAGTAGCCCAAGTCACACAACAATAGGTATGTATTGAGGATAAAAGTATGTGCTAACCTGTGTACTGACCATGGCTATCTGTTGGCCTGTAAACACCGCTTTGTGTCCCGCAAGTGTCCAAGAATGACCATATGAAAAGGTGGCAACCCATGGCAAACAGGCTCTTTTACCAACACAACCACAATGACTGCAAACATCTGGGACAGAAATACAAGGGATAGCTGTCACTTACACATATCCCTTGATATATCGCTGCAATTATGGAGGTATACAAGTAGCAAGCTCACCTGCAGATGATATAGAAACCAATTAACAATGGCCCAATGTACAATCCCATAACATAAGTCTACTAACTGTTAGCTCTCTAATTAGGGACAGAGCCCACACACATATATACGGATTATGTAGAAATACAAGGCCCACAAACCTGTATATGCTACGAACACCCACCGACATCCCCCACACTAGAAACTAAAGCAATACAGACTGTCATAGCAGCACAAACATCCAGTCAGTCAATTACATCTGCAGAACCCTCAACATACCATGTGAGAGACACAATTAAAGGCGTCATGCAAAATTGCAGGCGTTGTATAATGGAACAAACAGCCATGTTACAGGTTTTGTTTGCAATACTCTGTTATCAGACGTTGGGATGACAGGTACACCCACATGTTGAACCAAATACTCTACCTGTCACACACAATCCACGGGGGACATCAATCCAAAGTATACTTGTCTCCATGCATAGCAGTTGCAATTACACATAACAAAACACAATACAGACCATCTCCCCGAAGGAAGGGCAAAAAGGCAACGCCCAAGTGGAGAATCCAATTATACCCCACTGTTGCTGCGTAATTGGTGAATGGAGTAGCTGCACAGCTGATATGCAAGTAATTAGTCACTCAGGAACACCAATTGGTGGGATGAATCCACATGTTACAGGTATCTACTTATATAAGGATGACTTGCCAGACATTCAAACCGAATGCTCATACCGAATACCAGTTGAAACACTGTGAGAGAGATAGAAACGAAACGCTGTAACGATAACAAGGTATGTAGAATGCCCGATATGTAAGGTTATGTATAGCATGATCTGTATTAATTAGTTTTACTGTATGTATAGCCTGGTTTGCATTAATTAAACGTGTCCACAATGCATAAAGTGGGGAAAGGTATTTATGTAGTGATGTCTTGCTGAGCATACTAACACTTGTAGAAACTGTGCGTCCAGCAGTGGGACACAAGGTACACAGCACAGACACCACAAGGGATGCTACATGAGGGCGTTAAACGGAACAATTCCA